>NC_133619.1:124669471-124924471 GCF_048593235.1 Sminthopsis crassicaudata | reverse complement strand
TTCAGAATCCTGATGGAGACAAGAGCTCAGAATGGCAGTGGGTCCCAGCCCTTGTTACAGGCTCCCCGTGACAGTGGCAGGCAGCATGGGGAGCCTGACCTGAGAGATGCTCTCACACAGCAGGTTCACGTGTTGTCACTGGACCAGATTAGGGCCATCCGAAACACAAATGAATATACCGAGGGACCTACAGTAGCTCCAAGACCCGGAGTCAAACCTGCCCCTCGATCCACCACTCAACACAAAAATGAAAGACTCCACGGATTAACTGAGCACCGTCAGTTTAACCGGGTCCAGCATTCACAGACACATTCTTTTGTTCGAGCACCTCTGTCTCGATCCATTAGCACTGTGAGTACGGGATCCAGAAGCAGTACAAGGACAAGTACCAGTAGCAATTCCTCCGAACAAAGACTTTTAGGATCATCCTTTTCTTCTTCAGGGCTAGTTGCTGATGGGATAATCCGGGTGCAGCCCAAATCTGAGCTCAAACCAGGTGAACTGAAGCCCTTGAGCAAGGAAGACTTGGGTCTGCATGCCTACAGGTGTGAGGATTGTGGGAAGTGTAAGTGTAAGGAGTGCACCTATCCAAGGCCTCTGCCATCAGACTGGATCTGTGACAAACAGTGTCTTTGCTCAGCTCAGAACGTGATTGATTATGGGACTTGTGTATGCTGTGTGAAAGGCCTCTTCTATCACTGCTCCAATGATGATGAGGATAACTGTGCTGACAACCCCTGCTCTTGCAGTCAGTCTCATTGCTGTACTCGGTGGTCTGCCATGGGGGTCATGTCTCTCTTCCTGCCTTGTTTGTGGTGTTATCTTCCAGCCAAGGGTTGCCTTAAGTTGTGCCAGGGGTGTTATGATCGAGTTAATAGGCCTGGGTGCCGCTGTAAAAACTCAAATACAGTTTGCTGCAGGGTTCCCAGTGTCCCACCTAGGAACTTTGAAAAACCAACATAGCATCATTAATCAGGAATACAGTAATAATAAGAAGTCTCTCTCTATTTCTCTTTTTCTGTCTGTCTTTCTCTCTCTTTCTTTTTCTCTCTCTGTCTCTCTTTTAACACATATGCAACCAACTAAACAGTTATAATCTTGGCACTGTTAGTAAGGGTTGGGATATACTTTGCTGTTTGCAGTGAAATGCTTTTTTTGTGCGTGTGCCATCTTAACTGATAGGCTTGTTAGAACACAGCTAATGGAGCTCAAAATATGGGATACAGAACTTGGTGACCCACATATTGCATAAGCTAAAGCAACACAGACACTCCTAGGCAACTTTATCATTTGTGAATAGTACTTGCAAAGTTTGTAAATTAGCAAATGACTCTTTTTTCCATTGTTTTCTGCCAGAGATAATGTGCTATATTTTTGTATATACAATAATATTTGCAACTGTGAAAAAACAAGTTGTGCCATAATGCATGGCACAGTCACAAAATATTATACTAATATGTTGTACATTCGGAAGAATGTGAATCAATCAGTATGTTTTTAGATTGTATTTTGCCTTACAGAAAACCTTTATTGCAAGACTCTGATTTCCCTTTGGACTTCATGTATATTGTACAGTTACAGTAAAATTCAGCCTTTATTTTCTAATTTTTTTCAACATATTGTTTAGTGTAAAGAATATTTATTTGAAGTTTTATTATTTTATAAAGAAGAAGAATATTTATTTTAAGAGGCATCTTACAAATTTCACCCCTTTTATGAGGACGTGATAGTTGCTGCAAGTAAGGGGTTACAGATGCATATGTTCAATATAAAATAGAAAATATATTAACGTTTGAAATTAAACTGGGCTGTTTGTCTTCTTTTCCCTCTGTTCCTGTGAGATTAAAAATCTGACTATGACATTACTTACCAATTTTAATGGCACAATTTATTTTTAGCATATGACTAGGCCATCACTATTAAATGAAATAGATAATGAACCAGTTTACCTTGGTGACTAGCAAAACATCTCTCTTTGTGATGAGAGTCAATGTTGTATGTCATTATTTATGTTCTAGTCACTTCACTGGATTGTAGAGTTTTCAATACTTAAATTGGTTATGACTGTATACTATTATCTATAGTAGTATACTATTATTATTTATATCTTATATATTATCTATAATGGTATACTACTATTATCAGAAATAATAACTTATTTTATGCATGAATTGGCAAATTGAGGTCACTATTTGAATAATTCAGCTCCCCCCCAAAAAAAAACCCCAAACCAACAATCCTTACAAAGTGTTAGTTGAATATTGACTACATCTCTCCACTATATTTGTATCTGTGAATTAATATCCAATAATGAAAACATTTGGATGATTAATTGAAATCTTTAGTTTTGATTCAAATGTCTGTCATTATGTAGCTATGGCCTATGTGTCAATTTAAAAATTAAAGCCAAGAAGTCCACCTGAAGAGCCTGGATTAACTGTCTTAACTGATTAGATTAGCCTGACATCTGCCAAAGCTTCATTTGCACTTTGTAGACAATGGTAGTGATTTTGGAATTACTTCTTGAAAGCATAGAGCTAGCAGCTCAATAAAAAAGAAAAAACCACTACATGTCATATTATGTCCATAGCACATAGTAGACAGTGAATAAAATATTTATGAATCCTTATTTTGAAAAAAGCTTTTTGTTTTATAACTTTGTGACTCTTGCCATTTGCGGAGGTCAGAAACTGTTTACTTCTAAGACCTGCCAAAAGTCTAGGAAATGATTTACTTGTCTTTTAAATTTATCATTTCCTGATATGAGTATTTATCTCTTTAAGTTTAAAGGTCTTCGTGCAGGCTTTTTTTTTTCTTTTTAATAAAGTGGGGGGGAGGTGAAGAGCTGTTTTGTTTTTTAAATTAACTTTCGAGGAATCATATCCTTCTAAACTCAGACATAGCATGAAAGACCTTCAATTAATTCTGAACCCTCTCCAAGAAAAAGATTAAATTATCTGAGAATTTGTTTAGTGAAAAAAAGTAATGTTAAGTTACTGGATATCATAATTCTTAAAGCCAAATTTAACTGTTGATCCAGATTTGGGATCTGGTTGTTAGAATAGTTTGCTTGACTCTACATAGTTTAACAAAATTTGCAAATATAAACAGTCGCAAGCCTTGATCTGATTCTTTAGAACTTTACCCTGTATGCATATTGTTCTTTCTGGTATAAAGATGGCCAACAAAAATTCTCAGTTTCTCAGCATCTAGAGACTGCTTCCTAATAGAACACTCATGCCATTATGAAGTTGATAGAAGGCAATGGTGGCTTGGAATCAGGAAGACTCATCTTCCTGAGTTCAAATTTGACCTCAGACATGTAATCTTAGTCAGGTAATTCAACTGTAAAACTGTAAAAATGAGAGGGAAATGGCAAACCATTCCAGTATCTTTTTCAAGAAAACCCCAAATGGGGTCACAATGGACATGACTGAAACAACTGAACAACAACACTTTTGTGAATCATAAGCCTTTACATAGCATTTATGACACTGATAATCAAAAAGGAGTCAAGGATTTAGTATTTTAATATTTTTTTTCTATCATAAGAAAGACAATTTGTTTAGAGATAAGAAAGAAATAAAGTTATCAAAATAACCTTTTAAACATTATACTCCATTCTTGCATGGAACCAGAATACCTTGTAAGAATATAGAAAATTGGGTATAAATTGAAAGCAGTCAGTGATACTGACTATGCTGCTTGAGGTGGAGTTTTTAAAGGATTATTGCTTTCAAGATGTGACCATCTCACTCTAGGCAACTGAGGTTTATAGCAATGATATTTTAAATTCTGAAAATTTCTATTAAAAGAAAGTAAGCCTGAAAAAGTTTGCATTGCAAATAAAATGAATACATAAGCTAATGGATAACATCTTTCCAGTGATGTGACAAGCTAAAAATTAATTGTTAATCAATAGCATAATGGAAATGACTAAACATTTAGGAGATATGTTCCTTTATGGTGATTAAGATGTTGATGTTTCCAACTGATCTTTTGGTGGAAAAGCTCATCTGTGTTTGGTCTTCATTTTAGAATGGTTATCAATTTAATTCCTACTTAAAAACATTCATCTATATCTTTTAAGGAGGAGATTTAAGGCCCTGCCAAATTTCTGCCATTTTGGAGCATGCTCTGGAGATTATTTAATATTTGTCTATGAAAGCAAGGAGAAGGCCAAAGCAGGGGGGGAAAAACACTTCCCCTAACTTACCCAGTGTTTTGTTTTTCTTTTTCTACTGGATCAAGAACTACTAGATACTAGAGTGAAAGCTAAAATATAAATATTATCAAGTAAGTGAATTTGTACTTTGCATTTGTACACATGGCATTTGATAGCTAGTGAAGAATTTCATGGGATTAACTGTCAGTTGATTGGTCTTTAAACCCATAGGACCAAATGTTGAAAAGTTTATTACATGTAGAGTTTTCCATGGTTGCTTCTACTCTGGACCACTTATCCTCTTATCTCAAGGCATCCGTGTCTTGAGCAGAACTTTGGGTGAGAAAGGACTAAGCATTTTATTTTTCTCTTTAGTGAGGCAATTGGACTTGTCTTGCTTAGGGTCACAAAGATAGAAAATATTAAGTGTGTAGATTTTGAACTCAGGTCCTCTTGACTTCAAGAAGGGTTCTCTATCTACTGAGCCATCCAGTTGCCCTTTGACTAAGCATCTTTATAACACCTATACTAAGGTATGCTAAACACTTTACAAATATTTCATTTGATCCTTCCAACCACTCTGGGAGGCAGATACTATTGTTATTTATAATTGAGGAAACAGGCAAATAGAAATTAAGTGGCTTGTCCAGGGTCAAAGAGCTACAAAATATATGAATCCACATTGGAATTCAAATCTTTTTCAATTCCAAATCCTGTGCTCAAGCCTACCTAGCTGTCTTTAGGAAGAAGTTGGCTAAATTTATTATCATCCTGTAGTCAAGCATATTTTTTTAAATATGAATAGCTTGGTGATGTGACACACAAGGAAAGATTACCAAAAAGTCTTTGAAGGTTAAAAATCCACTTCAATTTTCTATTTCTTTTGCAAGTTGCACACATAGGCAACATAAGTTATGTCTATAGATCCAAAATGAATTGGAGAATTAAAGTGCTTACCTGGATAGCTTAAACAAATTCACTTTTGCCAGTATCCCGTCATTTCCTGGCTTTTTCCATAAACTGATGGTGACATTTCTGAAGAACTCAAGTGATTGCCTCATTCTTCCTTCTGTATTGGCTCATTCTAAGGTTGGGTCTTTATGATAACTGCAGCCTACACCAAGACTTTAAAATGTGGCCTATCTGGTTTGACCTGAGTGATCTTCACAGTGAAGGCATGCAGCTGCTATCCATAAGCACTGGTTCGGCCACTCTCTTAACAGGATAATAAGCCAGACAGACCATATCCACTTTGACTGCAACCTATTTCACTGCAATCATAAAGATGTGCTCAAATTTCCTTGGCTGAACTGAAGACTTTTATACACTTAGAACTAGCAGCATGAAAGACAAATAGCAAAATGATAGACTAAGAGTAATATCTCTATATATGTCTCCAAAATTTGACAGTAAATTGAAAAGGACCATTCTTATTTGCTTAAAAAAAAACCCCACACAATTACATATAAGAAATACACATATTAGCCTCTATCAGTGGTTATCAAACATTTCACACTTTTTAATTCTACAGATTGAGTAGCCTGAAAAATTCTTAAATCCCAGCCTAATTTGACAAATGCTCTTTGCTGTAATTTTTTTTATGAACTATTAGAGGAGATTATAAAGAATATGTTGACTTGGCCCCTGGCTTGGCTAGATAGGACATGTAAGACTTGAACATAACTTGCAGAAGTTTATTTCTCAAAACACTCGTTAATGTACAGAGAACAAGAGCTTTTTTAACTGAACACAAAGGTCCACTTAGAAGAGAAATATGGGTTAGCATTTCTTATCCAATTTGTTGATATTTCTTTAATGATACACAGGTAAAAATGGTGCTAAACTTAAATTTTTGATTCTTAATATAAAATAAGAGACACAATACTATAACAAAGGCACATTGTAAACAACAGAAATTCAAGGAAGGGAAGATATTTAAGAGGGAAGGAGACTTGTTGGTCTCAATTCTCTCCAATAGCTTGATCACACACAAAAATGAGATATATTTTTGTGATCTTTCCTTACTTATTTTTCTCAAAGGTAGCAATTCCTACTTCCACACTTAATTTATTTTGTTTATATATGTCTTCATTTTCTCTTCTATTAAAATGAAAGCTCCTTGTAGATAGAGATTGTTTATTCCTTATATTTATATCACCAGTGTAACACACTGCCAGTTATGAAGTAGGTATTTAATAAATATTTGTTGATTGAGTGATTAATTCCATGTTCTTTTTTGTTTTGTTTTGTTTTTATTTAGAATTTTTTTCCACAGTATATATGCATGAGTAATTTTTTTTATATTATCCCTTGTATTCATTTTTCCAAATTATCCCCCCCTCCCTCCACACCCTCCCACCGATGACAGGCAATCCTATACATTTTACATATGTTACAATATAACCCAGATACAATATATGTGTGTAAATACCATTTTCTTGTTGCACATTAAGTATTAAATTCCGAAGGTATAAGTAACCTGGGTAGATAGACAGTAGTGCTAACAATTTACTTCAATGCCCAGTGTTCCTTCTCTGGGTGTAGTTATTTCTGTCCATCATTGATCAACTGGAAGTGAGTTGGATCTTCTTTATGTTGAAGATATCCACTTCCATCAGAATACATCTTCATACAACATTGAAGCGTACAGCGATCTTCTGGTTCTATTCATTTCGTTCAGCATCAGTTGATGTAAGTTTTTCCAAGCCTCTCTGTATTTGTCCTGCTGGTCATTTCTTACAGAGCAATAATATTCCATAACCTTCATATACCATAATTTACCCAACCATTCTCCAATTGATGGACATCCATTCATCATCCAGTTTCTGGCCACTACGAAAAGGGCTGCCACAAACATTTTGACATATACAGGTCCCTTTCCGCTCTTTAGTATTTCTTTGGGATATAAGCCCAATAACAGCAATGCTGGATCAAAGGGTATGCACAGTTTGATAACTTTTTGGGCATAGTTCCAAATTGCTCTCCAGAATGGCTGGATTCTTTCACAACTCCAACAATGTATCAGTGTCCCAGTTTTCCCACATCCCCTCCAACATTCATCATTATTTCTTCCTGTCATCTTAGCCAATCTGACAGGTGTGTAGTGGTATCTCAGAGTTGTCTTAATTTGCATCTCTCTGACCAGTAGTGATTTGGAACACTTTTTCATATGAGTGGATATAGTTTCAATTTCATCATCTGAGAATTGTCTGTTCATCCTTTCACAATTTATCAATTGGAGAATGGTTTGATTTCTTATAAATTAGGGTCAGTTCTCTATATATTTTGGAAATGAGACCTTTGTCAGAACCTTTAACTTTAAAAATATTTTCCCAATTTGTTACTTCCCTTCTAATCTTGTTTGCATTAGTATTGTTTGTACAGAAACTTTTTAGTTTGATGTAATCAAAATCTTCTGTTTTGTGATCAATAATGATCTCTAGTTCTCCTCTGGTCATAAATTCCTTCCTCCTCCACAGGTCTGAGAGGTAGACTATTTTCTGTTTCTCTAATCTATCTATTTATTATCTCACTCTTTATGCCTAAATCCTGGACCCATTTTGATCTTATCTTGGAATATGGTGTTAAGTGTGGATCCATATCTAGATTAATTCCATGTTTTTAGGTTGTCCTTAATACAGATACAATCTTTAGTCATGCTTATCACAATAAGCTTTCTCATCTTGTATGATTGTCCTATATTTTCCCAGAGGATCCAGTTTACCCAATACAGGATTCCTCTCTATATCTTAACATTAAATCCAAAAGGAAGAATTAGCACTCATATTTTAGTGTTACTATGTCTATCAATCAATTTCATCTCATTGAATTTTACATGAGTGTGTGTGTGTGTGTGTGTGTGTGTGTGTGTGTGTGTGTGTGTGTGTGTATACTTGAGGTCTTGCCAAGTTTATCATAGAAGTTTTTTTCTTCATTCTCTGGAACAGATGTTGCTACATAAATTGTAGTTATTTTCATAATGGTCTGTTTTGTAAAAATCTTCCATGGGCACATTAATATAAAATGAACAGCCCATGAAATTAGGCTTTTCGTAAAGCATAATTTCACATGATGAAAGCAACCCTACCTTTCTTTGACTCTTCCAAAATAAGCTGGGGGCCAGCCTTCCATTTTGGTGAAATTTCCTTCTTCTGGTTTCTTTCATAGTGTAGAATGTCAACATTGATATGATTAAGCATTTCACATATAGGATAACAACAAAATTAAAGGTTACAAATGATCTAAAAGTATGTGACTCTTATCAGCCTCTGCACTCTACCAATGCTACTATAGAAGTTATTGTACAGGATTCAGTCCTATCCTGTATTTCTCCTATGATTATTATGATCAGATATTAATCACTAAGTTGCAACTCTGCTACTGTCAGTCTGACTTTCTGTACTTAAATAATCTTATCCTCTCAACAAAGATGAAGTTTGATGCTAGAAATTATTTAATTTTTTTTCCAAAATAGTGGAATATGTCAAAGTTTGGGGTCTATGGGTATAACCTTTGAAATCCCAGGACAAAATCCATGACAAAATGAGGCATTGACTGGAATAGTACTTTTTAAAAGTAGTTGAAATCCATAGTTTAAAAAATAGATTGAATGAATGAATATAAAACATTCAACTTTAATTTACTAATAGAGCTACTATGATTCATTTAAAAATTATTCCTATGATTGACCTTTTCCCTATTATTTTCCTGGAAGATGCATCAAAAAAGTCAAAAGATGGGCTAGGCTGGGGGAGGAATGAAGAGGCAAGAGCAAAAAGGCTGAAAAATCTGCATGTCTGAATAATCAGGTCTTGACTAAAATTCTAATAGTCCTCCCACACCTTTGTGTGTGTGTGTGTGTGTGTGTGTGTGTGTGTGTGTGTGTGTGTCAATGTGACCTAAATTTTGTTTGAATTACATGCATTTGAAGGATCATATATGGATGGGAGAGAAGGTATTATACTATTGTCAATGAGTATTAAAATACTGTGTGACTATAAGTTCTCAGAAGATCTAATTGTTAGTGAGAGACACAAATGATTGGTTAGATACAGTACATGTGGTTTGTTTCTTTCCACTGTGTCTTAGTGTTTGCAAGCAAAGTTTATTCAAAGGAGAAAACTCTTCTTTAAATCAGACTTTGGCCTGTTCAAATTGTAAAATGATTTTCTGGTTTCCATAGCTGCCAATAGTTTTTTTAATGCTGGGGAGTTACATTATTATATAGCATCGCATTTTAATAATTTTGCATTTAATTGCATTAATTTGATTGTAACAATATTGCATTTAATAATTTTGAATATAGTTATAGATTTATAAATATGGAATTTATAGTTATGAATAAATATGTAATATCTCATAATATATTATTTAATATCATCTATGTAATTATAATAGCATACATTAATTATTGAACTATATTTTAAGATAAATTAATAAATAAAAATAAGTTAAAATAAAATATCTGATTTATTCTTAGTAACTTGAAAGGAGGAGAGGCTTGAGGCATGAAGAGCAAATAAGAGGCTGTAAGAATTAGAGTTAGAAAGTTAACTTAAAAGTTTTGCTGTGTTGCTGTAAGTGAGACCATCCTGGCTTGGGGAACAAGTTAATGTAGTCTGGCTATAGTTTCTAGCTGAGACATGGCCAAGGGACAACCATTGATTTTGTGTTTTGTCCTCCTACATGGAATAAAAATTTCGAGGCCTTTTAACTAATAAAAGTGCTGCCAATCTGAAGTCTTTTTTTTTTTTTAAGTGAACTCAAGTGGTGGTACCTGTGTGAATAGAGATAAGAAGACATGTAGGAGAAATGTTTCAGAGCTGGAAAGGAAAAGATTTGGCAACTTTGTGGATGTGTGGGATGAGGAAGAGTAAGAAATTGAAGATAATGCCAAGGTTGAAAATATAAGTGACTGGAAGTTTGGTTATGCTCTTGACAAGAAATAGAAGGGTTCAAAGGAGGGATAAGTTAGGAGGGAAAAGGTAATGTGTTTTGTTTTGGACATGTAACATTTGCCATAGTACATCTAGTTTTAATTATATAGTAGATGGTTCATAATGAAGGACTGCAATTCAGTAAAAGGGAAGAAATAAAGTTAGGAAGAAATGAACCTTACTATGCTGGGGGGGGGGGGGGGAACAAGCCAACAACCTGATCTAAAAGCATTGGCTCAGAGTAAGAAAAATAAAGTCAGAGACCTAATGTGAAAGGATGAAATATATATTGATTGGAACCAGAAAGTAGTACAGAGGCCTAAGTTAGAAGAGGACTTCAGCTTGATGTCATCTGATACTGGAAAAAGGTGGAGACATAGAACTGATATATATGCAGGGAAAAAAAGAACTCTCAAACAATCTGAATGTTAAGGAGAATGTCACCTTGAAAACTATTTGTTAAAACAAATGGCCAATCAAAGATGGACCAAAAGAAGAGAAAATTTCTACTATATCATATAACCACCACATAGGAAGAGAATTAGAATTACTTTCTTAGTTTACAAATGGGGAAAACTGAGATATAGAGAGATAAAGTGACTTTCTTATGATCACATAGCAAAAAGGATATAGTATTTGTATGGTATTCATAGCATCATAACTAGTATTGAATTAAAGAACATTTCAAGGAAGCTTTTAATTATTTGAAGTCGTGAGAAGTATAATAATTTTAGTTTCTATTTATTTGGGGAATAATATTTGAACTTTGTTTTATTCTCTTTAACCCCATCTATCTAGTTCTCAGTACTATGAAAGAAAAGAGAGTAGGAGTTATGTGTCGTGTGTAGCCAAAATTGATGCTGTTCAGAGAAGAAGGCTAAATTCCCATTTTAATGGTTTGGAGCTTGTCATAGTGAGATATGGAAAGGAAAGCTAGCTACTTCCTTTTCACCATCCCAATTGCTACAGGTGCCAAATAAGAGAGGGAAATCCAAAATATCAGACTTTTTACAATCAAAGCCATCTGGCTTTCACCATCCCACCGGGAAGACCCAGGCAGAAAAGAAACCAAAGCAATCTGTTTCTTCTCCACCCACACCACTTCAGGAATCTCAGGGATTTATCTTCAGTGGACATTTGACTCAAACTTAAGAGTTTAAAAATGCTTCCTCTCCTAGAACATGATAGAAAAGAGGGGTGAGATTCAAAAAGTAGTTGCAGTTCTATATTCCATAATTTAACATTGTGGAACAGAGATAAAAATGCTACTTTTCAAAATTAACAGTTTGTTGGGGAAATTGAAGGAAAAGCTATTTTTAAAATGTAGTTAGTTCCAAAAGAACCACTTTGAATCAGGAACGCTAAAGTATTAGCTAGTTATGACTTAGGGTAGACCCTTTCTGGACAATGAACCATTGGTATACTTTGGTTTGCTCCCCATATAAACAATACTTCTACCCACATCTTTTTTCCTCCTGGGGCTCATTTGAAAGGGCCTCAAAGGAGAAAAGTAAGACTGTCCATTGTCTGGCTTCATGCATGAGAGGTTGGTTAGAGATCCCACTACCAGTCATCAGTGCTATTGATGTGACAGGAAGAATATGACATCCTCATATACAAAGTCCAACGTATAGATAATACATATGAAGATACTGGGATGGATTATTGCACCAACTGTCATCCTCTGCCTTGCTCTCCATTTCTTAAACCTCTTCTGCCTGTCACTTCAACTTTGATAGTTTCAGAAGTCCCTTACTGTGTATCTAGCCTTGAATTACATTGTTGATTGAATAATAGAAACCCTCAGACCTGCAACTCAGTAGGATAGACAGATTCCCCTGTGTGCTTACTACAATACATTTGTATGTATCTTGCATGCACATAATTGGTTGCATTTTGCCTTTCCTCTTAGAAAGAAAGTTCCTTGAGGTCAGGGCCTAATATCTTTCTTTGTATTCCTAGCTCAATGCCTAGGACATGGTAGTTGCCTAATTAAAGAAGGACCAGAGTTTAAGAATACCTGGAAGGATCAGCCTTGATCAATTGTTGCAGTGAATTTATTTTTAATGTATGAGATAAAAAAATAGTGGGATGAAAAGTTTAATCTCAAAATAAAATTATAACATTGGCTTGTAATTATGTATAATGAAGATACACAGATAGGAGAAAGAAAATATTTATCATCAAATATATTTCCTTGTAATGACTTATATTTTGAATTTATATAAACATATATACATATATATACACAAGTGTGTGTATATTTTTTTTGTTGTTGCACATGTCACAACCGTTTTGATAATGAAGTATACATGGTTCTTTTCAACAATGAGGTGAGTGGGGGCAATTAGACTTGTGATGGAGAGAGGACCGTGTGCAGAGAGAGAATTTTGGGGATTGAATGTGAATCACAGCATAGTCTTTTCACCTTTATTGTTGTTATTTGCTTGCTTGTTTTTTTCTTTCTCATATTTTCCTTTTTGATATAATTTTTCTTGTGCAGCATAATAAATGTGGAAATATTTAGAAAAAGTTGCACATGTTTAAACTATATTGGATTACTTGTTGTCTAAGAAAGGGAGAAGCAGGGAGGAGGAAGATAGAGAGAGGAAGAAAAATTTGGAACACAAGTTTTTGTGTTTGGAAATTATATTTGTATGTATTTTGAAAAATAAAAAGCTATTATTGTATTAAAAACAAAGAAAAAAGATATTGAAGTATATAGTTGTGGTAATTTCCCTTGCAGAATTCCCAAGTACAATAGCTAGGCTTTATATAGTATATGCTATGAGCTCACTTTTGTGCTAAGCACTTTATAAATATTGTCTTGATCCTAACAACTCTACAAGGTATTATCCCCATTGTTAGTGAAACCGAGGCAATCAGTGTTAAACAACTTCCCAAGGTCACACAGCTAAAGAGTGTTTGAGGCCAGATATGAACTCATCTTCCTGAGTCCAGCTCTCTATCCACTGTCATCTAGTTGACTAATTTGGAGTCTCTAAGAAGGCTCATTTGGACTAATATCCATATCATCAACCATAGTGGATGGGACTTCCATTTTGCCAATCTCAATTATATGTAAGAACAATGAATTTTTCTAATTAATCCAGTATAATAGACAATTAAACATCTTTGCTACTTATTGGCCCTCAGCATTTGTACATTACTGAATATTTTAAAACATTGATTCACAAGATAAAAAGTCAAGAAAAGAAAAGGATTTTTTCAATGACCTGTGTGGAAGACTATGAAGTAGGGCTAGATTGAAATATAATAATATTTAGCAATTGTGAACATCCTCAAATAGCTTAAGAAGAACATCCCTATTACCCAGAAGAACCTTACCTTCTTAAAAAAATGTTTTTTTTCCTGAACTTAAGAAACAAAATAAGCATTTCTATAACATAGAATATAGTAGAATAGAAAAAAAGAAATGATTATACAAGAAGCTGTAAATCTATTATGCACTTGCTATTTTTAAAAAATATGTATCAAAATTGTCATGTAACTTTCTTTTTTTCTTTCCTCATCCTTACAATGACTACCACAAATATGTATCTATATATTTATGTTCATATTTGTGTATATATATATATATATAAACATATGTATATGTGTGAAAAAATATATATATTACCATTCTATACATATTTCATTTATTAGTTCTTTCTCATGGTGCAAGTAGCATCTTTCTTCATATGTCCTTTATAGTTAATTTGGATACTTATCATAATTAAAATGACTTAGTCATTAAATTAGAAGCTTACTTTTTAAACATTGTGGTTCTTCACCTTTTTTGTCATGAATTTGGGTCTCACAAGAACTATTTCTTATTAACTTTTAGATAGCTATAGAAAGAACTTCAACTAATTGTCACTGGAATAAAATGATGAATGCTCTCTCATACACAGAAATTGTAGCATTTACATTATTGAACTCACTATTTGGAAGTTTACTATGAGATGAGTCAACTGGAATATTTCTAATTTTAAGCATATGCATCATTGAAAGAATCTGATCCTCAGAAGTAGAAACATATTTTATTTCTCTTATTTTTGAAATGTCTTTAGAATGCTAAATAAACAATATTAATATCAAAGATATAAAAACATAAAAAATATGAAGTAGGAAGCAGAAAGCATTTTCAAGTTTTAAGTGTGGAAAAAAAATCTTGGTCCTTCTAGTGTTATTAATATTTCTTGACTTCTCAAAGAACGGAAGACCTGGGATCCTCCCTTAGGGTCCTACCTGAGAAAGCAGATATATAGATTTGGGCCCTGCTCTTGAAGAATATATAGTTGTGGGGAGAAAAAGGAAAGATCTAGAGTGCTATTCTTAAAAGTCTCTCAGATTTGAGGCACAGTAAAGGAAATAATGTGGCTCAGGAAAGAGGTTACAAAAAAACCGTGATCCTGGTTAGAAGAAAAAAAAAAAAAAATCTGGCAATGAAAAGGAGGGGAAAGGAGTAGATGCATTCCAGAGTCAATGTGGACTTAGAATCAGGAGACAACTGGTGACTAATACATCGTGGGAGAGTGAAAGAAAGGGAGGAGACAAAGAGACACCAAGATTTTGAGCCAGGGTGTAGAGAAAGATACTGGTGCCATTAACAGAAATGGAGAAATCAAGAAGAGAAACAGGTTTGGGTGGGGGAAATGATAAGTTTTTTTTTTTTTTTTTTTTTTTTTTTTTCTCATTATGTTGATTTTGAGAAGCCTGGGAATATTTGAGAGGAGATATCTAGTAAAGGAAACAATGTGACTCAGGAAAGAGGTTACAAAGTAGATGTATAGATTTGGGAGTCATCGGCATGTAGTTAATATCTGATGTGAAAGAAAATGAACTCATGAAGGAAGAGTGTAAAGAAAAAAGAGGAGATGGTCAAAGACTCCACTTTGAAGTCTTGGGAAATATCTGCATTTAGAAGACACAAAGAAAAACCAGCAAAGTTGAAAAAGGAAGTCCTGGTGGGGAAAAGAGTAAGCTTGTTTCAAAGTCCACATCACTAAACAGAAGATAGGACGAGAAGGAATCAGACAAGCAAGACAACTTTGAAAATACTGTTTAATTCATTATGTACTTTAAAAAACTATAGAGATTCATCGTTTCATATATAATCCTCTCCTACCAATGTTGATATTTCAATTGATTAATAAGTGAAAAAAACAAAACAAAAGAATAGCTCCAGAAGTAGTAGATATATTAGGAAATCATAGTGTATTAGAACCCATGGGAGAGAAAAATTTCAGGAAGGAAGAGGCTGTTAATGGCCTCATAGGTTCAGAGATTTCCAAGAGGAAGTAGTTTGAGAAAAGGCTATTGGATGTGACTGAAAGGACATTATGGAATTAGTGTATATGAAAATCAGATTGCAGGAGGATGAGAAGTAAACAGGTTGTGAGGAAATGGAGGCAGTGAGAAGAGACATCCTTTTTTAGAAGTTTGGCATTGAAATTGTGCATAGTACAATGGGGTAATTGCTCAAGGGAGATAGTTTCAAAATTGGAGAGATATAAAATATGTAGACAGAATAAAAGAATCAATAGAAAGGAATAAATTGAATATAAATCAGTAAAACAGAATGCAAAAATCCCAGAGGAGGTTGGGGGGAGGGGGAGAATGACTTTAACATACAGGTAACAAATAAATAAAAAATAAAAAAAAGAAAACCAAAACAAGGTTTTACTTTACACTTAGCACATTGTCAACAATGACAAAAGATGGTATTTATGAGCATTGGAGAAAATAGACTTGTTAACATATTGTTGAAGGGACTGGGAATTAGTTCAACCATTTTGAAAAACTATTTGGAACTGTGAAAATAAAATTAAAATGTCTACATTTTCTGACTCTTTGAGATTCCACTACTAGTTTATATCCCAATGAGGTCACTGATAAAAAAAAAAGAAAGTATAATATGTGTTAAAATATGTAGAACATCACTTTTTATGAAACCAAAGAATTGGAAGCAAAATAGGTATCCATCAATTGGGGAATAACTAAACAAAATGTGATGGCGTATTACTTTGCTATGAGAAATTATATGTGTGATGCCTATAGAGAAGCATGGAAAGATTTATATCAACTGTTCTGTAATAAAGCAAGCAGAGTCAAGGAATCAATATATAGAATGATTGCAAGATTAACAAAAAGAACAACCAATCATACAATAATCAAGTGAATATTGAAAAATTACAAAGAACAAGCATGGGTCCAAAGAAGTAATATGAGAAGATACTCGCTCTCAATTCTTTTGCACATTTTTTGAAATATTTTTTAGATTTATTTGTTGTGTTAATGAATTATGTTGATTTTTTAAAAAATATTATTGATTACAGGCATAGTTTTTTGGGAAGAAGAATAATAATAGGGAAAGTATTGGTGATATAAAAATCAATAAAATTTATTTTTTTTAATTGGAGATTAATATTGATAAAAAGAAAAAGGAGGAGAGAATAAAGTTATAGAAAAGTTTTGATGTGTGGGGAAGTTGAGAGTACCCATACTGAACAGATTTTTATCTTCTCACACAAGTAAGAGACAAAGCCATTTGCTGAGAGAGAATGGTTTGGGAAAGAGATTTAAAGCTTGAGGAGATTAGAAAAAGTTTAGAATAGCAACTATCAAGAGTATAAACAATGAGACAAAAAGAGGGATTAATGAATAGGAGGTAGGGCCTACCTAAGGTTAGATATCATGAATTAAAAAAAAAAAAAAAAAAAAAAAAACTCAATCAAAAAAGATTTCTTTGTGTTTTCTAATGATACCAATTGGAGGAGTGGAAAAAGATGATAGACATGAGAATTGTCACATCGACACAATTGGGTCAAATAGATCAAGAGATTCTCCAGTGTTAATAAAAAGCATAGTTGGAGGAGGCCAGGGTGAAAAGGGAGCCAAGATTAAATAAGTCAGATGACCTAGGTTAATGGGGAAAAGTTGAGGAATTGTTCAGTTGAGCTGGAGAATAAGACAAGTAAAAAGGATAGTTTGTTTTGTTTTTGTTTTTTTTTTCCAAAAATGAGAATTCTAATACCAAAAATTTTAGAAGAAATATAAGTAATGTGGTTATCATGGTGGAGAGCTAAAAAGAATTGGAGGTGAAGTTTTTGGATTTGAAGAGGTTAAAGATTATTATTGTTTGTCCTTGAAAAGGACCAATGATATCAACAGAGTGATTTCTTGACTGCAAATGAAATGGATTTAAGTAAGGCACAGCTGTGTAGCATTATTAGTCTCACTCCTTCAGAGTCATTAGTCCAGGGGCAAAACACAAGTCAAGATGATTAGTGATGGCCCTAGATATAATGGGAGATTTTGGAATTTTTAAGCTAAGGTTTTTCCCTAGTCTCAGTTTGACTGAGGCAATGCCTCTTCAGTAGCTGAAAACCAGATAAGAATTAAGGCAAAAAAAAAAAAAAAAAAAAAAAAAAAAAAAAAGCCTAATTTGCCTAACAAAATTACTGTGAGATTAAAGAGTTAGCTAAATCATCAGTACTGATGACACAGAAGTCAGGAAGGATAAGGACAATGGCAAGATACAAATGGTCAGACTTTCTGAAAAGTGTGAGGGCTCCTTTTTCTTTATTTCTATAGTTCAATTATTCAAAGGATAAAGATCATATCTCATAAGATCATTCATGAAGTTTTAGAGCTGGAAAGGACTTTAGAAGTCATGCTCTCTCACTTTATAGATGAGTAAATGGAGACTCAGAAAGATTTACATTATTTGCTTTGAGTCATATTGCTAAGTATCCTAAGTGGAATTTAAACCTAACTCTTCTAACTACAAGCAATACTTTATGCACCACTCCATGTTGCCTCATAAGGATAGAAACATAAACTATGGCACAAATTGTAGGGTCAAGGGCTGTGTCATATTCATCTTCATCCATCTTCTTTCCTATCCCCCTATTCCACTGAAATGCCTTATCATGGTACCCTATGCATAGCAAGCACTCAAAAAAATAAATTTGGACAGATGACCTTTATTATTCTTTCAGCTCTAAATTTATGATTCTGTGAATTAGGGAGTAAGCAAAGAGGACAAGGAGAAAAGTTCAGAGCACTGGTGGTTGATATGGTAGAAAGAAAGTGATTTGTTCTTCCACTACTATCACCTAACTGTGTCTACGACTTTGAAGTTCCAGTGTAGTTGACTATTTAACAACTGTCTTCACCATCCTAGCATGCCCTTCAACCTGAGAAACACTGATCTAATACAGTCAGAGGAGTTCTTTGCCCCAAATACCATTTGGTTTATTCACTTTGCATAAATAAGGAGCAAAAGGAAGCGTAGAAAGCTCTGGAGAATTGCCACATTAATATGATCTTTGGCTTCTCTTCCCTCCCCCAATAGGCTTAGTGCCATACAACTCCTTGAGTTTTTGTGCCCAGAGTTATATATGATTTCAAAGTTGCCCTATAGCCAAGGGTTTTTTTTTTTTTTAGTCATATTTGTAGCTCTCCCTTTTGGTGAAGCCTGTCCAGGAGAGTTGGTCAGAAGCTAGCCTTTTCACCAAAGTTCCAAAAGGACAGTTGTGTGTACAGAAAAACATTTAATGAGTGTTTAATAAATGATCCTGATAATCATTGTGAAATCTAGTGATTTTTTCCGCCAGCAGGATATTTATCATACACCATCAATATCTCACACACAGCCTTGGGCTAAATGAAAACCTGCTGCTTTGGAAGAGCAAATGGGTAAGACACCAGGGTTATGCCCCCACTCTTTCCAAAGCATCCTCAGGGATCTTTAACTCTGACCCAGACAGCTGCTGGTGATAAACAGAAGGAGTGTCAGGAGCTGAAACATGAGCAACATAACCAATGAAAACCCTATTCTAAGTCCTAGTCTCTGCAATTCACCTGAATTCTGATTTAAGTACTCATAACATGGCCAAAATTACTTAATTCCAAATGTTTTTTGAACTTACAAACTTGTCTCATTGAGAAATGCAGCCACATTGATGATATAAATATCTAAGGAATCCTTGATATTTATAAAATACTCAAGAACTAATGGTGCAGCTTAAGTGTTTGAAGTTTAAGTGTTGTTATGAAAGATGGCATGATACACCTATACTGGACCTTCTGGATCAGGCTGAACATGAAAAACAAAGTTTCATTCCAGGATGTCTAAATCAGCATTGAATAAGCAAATGTATGTTAGAGAGAACCTCTTGAAGGAAGAGATTTGAAATCTCAACTGCAAACCTTAGTTTGCAGGTTGTTTGTGGAACTTTGGGACACTTCTGTCTTATGTCTACAATAGCAAGAATCAGCTAGATGATTTCCAAGGGTCTTTCTGATACCATTTCCCACATTCTGTTCCACTGTTCAGAAGCACTGTTGGTCCTACCATAGAAGGAAAAAGGGTTGGGGAGAGAAGGGAAAGGATAGAAGTAACCTATATATTACTTGGTATAGACTCGTCTTCCTGAATTCAAATCTGACCTAGACAACTACAAGCTGTGTGATTCTGGGCAAGCAACTTAACCTACTAAGTTCTCTTCTTTGGAATTCACCTGGCTTTTGATCTAGGCACTCATAATGTGACCAAATTAATTAATTCCATATGTTTTTGAACTTACAAACTTGTCTCGTTGAAATATGCAGTTACAACAACAATGATTCAATGAAATTCCAAAAGACTTGTGATGGAAAGCATCATCTATCTACATCCAAAGAGAGAGAACTATAAAGATTGAATATGGATCAAAATATAGTATTTCCACATGTTGTTTGTTATTTGTTTGCTTTTTTTTTCTTTTTCATGTTTTTTATTGCTCTGTTTTGATTTTGATTTTTGCTCTGTTTTTTTTTTTTTTTCCTCTGTGTGATGAATATGTTTAGAAGAATTGCCCAAATTTAACCTATATCAAATGGCTTGCTATCTTGGGGAGGAGGAAGAGGAAAGAGAGGGAGAAAAATTTGGAACACAAGATTTTGTCAAGGTGAACATATATATATATATATTCATATACATATATATGTATATATACATACATATCAGTTCCTCATCTATAAAATAAACTGGAGAAGCAAATGACAAACTACTCTTATTGTCAAAATCTCAAATGAGATATGAAGACTCAGACTTGACTCAACAACAAAAATAACAACAGAAGAGATGTAGGAGCAGCTAGATGACTCAGTGGATAGAACACCAGACCTGGAGTCAAGAAGACCTGAATGAAAAAAAATCCTTAGAAACGTATTAGATATGTGACCCTGGGAAGGTCACTTAAGTTCTGTTTGCCTTAATTTCCTGGAGAAGGAAATGGGAAACTATTATAGTAACTTTGCCAAGAAAACCTCCTGGATGATGATGTCCATGGAGTCATGAAGAGTGGGACATGAATGCATCCGTTGAGCAAAAACAAAACAAAAGAAGAGATATAACAGAGGGAACATGGACAGAAAAAGCATTGGATTCAGATCATTGAAATCAGTAGACTTGGATCCAAATCTGAGCTTTTCTATCTTACTTTATGAACAAAGTAGATTTTCAGGAAAATTGCATTTTCTGCCACCACCTTTAAACCTTATTTACTTCTATGTTGTTTAATGATTTCAATCACACCCAACTCTTTGTGACCCCATTTGGGGTTTCCTTGGAAAAGATAATGGAGTGGTTTGTTATTTCCTACTCCAGCTCTTTTTGTAGATGAGGAAACTGAGGCAGAGTTAAGTGAGTTGCCCAGGGTCACATAGCTCATCAATGTCTGAGGTCAGATTTACCATATTAGCCTTCTAGAAGAGAAGATTTCTTGACTTCAGACCCAGCATTCTAGCCACTGTGTCACCTATCTACACATTTTACCTTCAAAAAATAATTAGCACTTATGTAGCACTTGAAGGCTTGCAAAATATTTTTAAAATATTCTCTCTTGATCCATAATATCCCCATTCATTCACTTTATATGCCAAACAAACTGGTCTATGCAATAACTCTCAAAGATAACCAGTCTACTTTGCTTCTGTTAGTTTTTTCCAACTGTTAGATTTCTAATCTGTTAGATTTTTTTGGTATGTTTTCCTCCTAATCCAGATGTGTACCATATTATCTATCATCAATAACTTGACCGATAAGTTTCTGATGCCTTCACCTCATCTTTATAAAAATAGCTCCCCCTTTTTCTTGCTCATAGGAATCACTTGTGATTGAATGTCAAGAACTTCATTCTTGAAATGATAAAAATTCTAACAGCTGACATTTGTATAGTGCTTTAATTTTTGCAAAGCCACTTATATACATTATGTTAGTTTATTCCCACAGTCCAATATAATATGTACTACTAGTATACGTATGCTCATTTTCTAGATAAAGAAACCACAGCCAGCAAAGTTAAGTGACTTCTCTGAATATCTCTTGAAAGTCTCCCCTGTCTTTTAGGCTGACTTACCCTGTAAAATTTGAGACCTTCAGCAAATTAAGAAATTATAATCTGCTCTAATTCCTTTAAGAAAGAGCTCTCACACATGTCCCAATAACAGCTATTATTTCAGGTTTCCAATTTGTTTCTTGAATATATTATCCATCTCCTCTTTTTGTTAAGGTAATCAACAAAATTCCCATCATGGGTATTTATTTTTTTTTTATTCATTCATTGATCTTCACACAAATTCTGTTCTAAACATATTGGGTTTTAGATGCATATGAGGTACACAAATCTGAAGTATATCTAGAACAGTTCATTTATTTTCTCTCTATAGCCTATATCCCTTCCTAACTTCCCTATTTCTATCAGATAAATTACCTACCATTCTTCCTATTCACCTCAGTTTTACAACCTTAAAATCACATTAAATGATACCTTCTTTCTATCTTATAACTAGCCATATCATATGATTTCTAATTCCACAACATATCTAACCTCCATCCTCTTCTCTTTCCTCACAGAAACACAATCCAAATTCAATCCTTTATTATTTCTAAACTGAACTAATTTAATGATCTCCTTATTAGGCTCCTTGCTCCAATATTTTTCCTCTTCAGTCCATTCTATTCATAGCTGCCAAACTGATTGATTTTCACAAAACCCAGTTCTGACCAAGGTGTTCTTGTTCTCAAAAAGATTCAGTGACTTCCTGTTGTCTCTAGGACAGAATGAAAATGCTTCTGTTTTGCATTTAGGGACCTTCCCAATCTGGATTCCATATATCTTTTCAAACAGATTTCTCAATATCTCCCTCATGGGTTCTACATTCCAGCCAACCTAGCCTACTTATTCCTCAACTAGGAGGGCCCAATTCTTGCTTCTGTTGTGTTTGCATAAGCTGTCTTTATATATCAATATTTCCCTTCTTCCTCACCTCCATTTTTCATAATTCTTAGCTAGGTTCAATGTTCAGCTAACATGTCACCTCTAGTATACATAAAGACTTTCCTGATCACTACAATTTTTTGGGCTAACCCATTAAAAATTTGTAGTGGAACCCATTTTTCCCCCATTGCAGACTATGATGAAGAGTGCATTGGCCAGAGCTGGAAGATAGTACTATCTTCAGAGCTTACCCTAACAATACTGTATTTCCTTTTCTTCTATATTAGACATTGATTCTTCACCTATGTCTTTGTAGGAAAAAGTCCAATCTTTGGGCCTACCGCTCTTTTCCCAATGGTGATGACCTTGTCCTGTGTGTTATCCTTGATGCCATGGAAGAATTAGCATGTATTATATTAGATTACTAGCTGTCTTGGGGAAGGGGAGGTAAGGGAGAAAGAGATAAAAAAATGGCACTCAAAATCTTATAAAAATGAATGTTAAAAACTATCTTCACATGTAATTGGAAAAATAGAATATGATTGAGGAAAAAAAAAATTCTCTGGTATTGGTATCTATCTTGTAGCTGACCTTTAGAATCTTCCAGCTTTTTTATTTGCCTTATTGCTATACTTACCTGCAGATGTCATTGTAGTATGAACTCCTTGAGAGCAGAGATGGTTATCTTTTTAAATTTATATTCTTAGTTATTTGCAGAATTTTTATTACAAACTAAGCACTTAAACAAAAACTAAGAGTATGATCATCATTTGGAAAATGGCTTGACAAATTGTGGCATATGAATGTAAAGGAATATTATTGTGGCAAAAGAAATGATAAAAGAGATGATTTCAAAGAAGCCTGGAAAAAATGTATCAACTGGTATAGAGCGAAATGAAAAGAACCAAGAGATGAATTTTAACTATAATAAAAACATTAAAAACTACTTTTGATCAATGAAATGATTGTCCAGAATTTCAGAGGAACAATAATGAAGTATGTTACACACCTCCTCATAAACAAATGATAGATGTAAGATTTACAATGATATAACCATCTTCAGAACCAGCCAATATAGGATATTGGTTTGATTATGCAGATTTGTGATAAAGCTTGCATATGTCATACCTTTGGTATATATAAGATCTTATATATGATGCACATATAAAGCATATATATTTGTTCTTATGAAAGTTTGATAACAACTATGCTTATGTATTAATTTGCTTTGGATATGCATATTTGTTATATTTTAATTTTTTTCCATACTGGGGAAAATAGAATAAAGAAGAGTATCATTGCATCTTTTTCTTTTAAGCATAGAAGATAAAAGAAAGAAGACCAGAAGAAAACACAAATATGCCTGATAACATTGAAAGTCACATACTGGCTTTATTGTGTACTTAAAAGATAAACAAGCCTATAGATAATAGAGATTCACAGTTTGTTATGCAAGCCTCTTCTGGTTGAATATGGATATGTTCGTTTTATTTAGGATTCATTAGGTTCACCTTATAGAGTTGCTAACTGCTACCATGGCTAAAAACTGTGTTTTATAATTAACCACAAAGAATCCATCCAATGACTTGAGGGCTTTTCTCAATTTCTCCAGACATAAGGATTTCAGTAGATCCCTTTTATTTGCTATTCTACTTTCTAGCCATGTGATTATCTGGCCAACTCATCTTTTTTGCAAAAAACATTTCCTTGATGACATCCTTTAATTCTTCAAACTTTCTTATTTGTCATGTTGCAGCTTGCTCATACCCATCACAAAACTCTGTCTTAGCCTCTGTGTGAGATATATACACATAGACACACACAAATAGGAGAAAGGAAAATTGTTCTGTGATATACAGCCCTCTTAAAAAATGTAATCTATTATTAGTAGAAGTTTTGTCTTTAAACGGAACTTTTTTTTTAACCTTGAATGTCAAGTCAACAAGGATCTTCTTATAGGCCAAGTCTGAATGCCTGGTTTTTAGAATTAAACAGTCTCTTCCACTTAACCACTTCACTGATCTAAGACACACAGCCAATTGCTTTTTTTCTTTTTTTTTTTTAATTATAGCTTTTTATTTACAAGCTATATACATGGATAATTTTTCAGCATTGATCCTTGCAAAACCTTCTGTTCCAACTTTTCCCCTCCTTCTCCCCACCCCCTTTCCCAGATGGCAGGTAGACCATTACATGTTACATATGTTAAAGTATATGTTAAATACAACATATATATATATATATATATATATATATATATATATATATATATATATAT
Organism: Sminthopsis crassicaudata; assembly: GCF_048593235.1. Classification (NCBI taxonomy): domain Eukaryota; kingdom Metazoa; phylum Chordata; class Mammalia; order Dasyuromorphia; family Dasyuridae; genus Sminthopsis; species Sminthopsis crassicaudata. Next base: position 124,899,820 of record NC_133619.1, on the reverse strand, counting down.
ATATATATATATATATATACACACACACACACACACACACATATACATACAGTTATTTTGCTGCACAAGAAAAATCGGACTTAGAAATAAGGTAAAATTAACCTGAGAAGGAAATCAAAAATGCAAGCAGATAAAAACAGAGGGAGTAGAAATGCTTTGTTGTGGTTCACACTCCTTTCCCAGAGTTCTTTCACTGGGTGTAGCTGGTTCTCTTTATTATTGAACAAATGGAACTGATTTGGTTCATCTCGTTATTGAAGAGAAACAGGTCCATCTGAATTGACCATCATATAGTATTGCTGTTGAAATCATCCTGTTGGTCATTTCTTACAGAATAATAATATTCCATAACATTCATATACCACAAATAATTCAGCTATTCTCCAATTGATAGGCATCCATTCAATTTCCAGTGTCTAATCACTACAAAAAGGGCAAACATTTTTGCACATGTAGGTTCTTTTCCCTTCTTTAAGATCTCTTTGGGATTAAGCCTAGTAGTAACACTGCTGGATCAAAGGGTATGCACAGTTAGATAACTTTTTGAGCATAGTTCCAAATTGCTTTCCAGAATAGCTACGCAGCCAATTTCAAATAAATTGTAACATCCAGTTGCTTGAACTGTCTTAAAAATACCTATTGATAATTGTATAGAAGAGAGAGTATGGATGGATTATTACAAGTATATTACCATGTATGGGAAAACAACTCTGAGCACATATTATGCTGCAGAGTTACTGTGCATCTCTCCCCACAACAGCATGTATACTAGAGTATGGCATTTAATTTAATAAAATAAAATTAAATAAGAATAAATGAAGAATCATATTCTTGGGTTCAAAAAATCAACTCCAGAACAAGAAATGATAGCATAGTTAGTTTGGTAGTAATTTGTCTGAAAAAGATCTGTTTTGTTTTATTTTGTTTTGCAAGTAAAATGTGAGTCAGAAGTATAACATGATAGCCAAAAATGCAATCCTAGGCTGGATTTACAAGAGCATGAGCTTTCCTCTCTACACTCAGTTCATGACAAACCACATCTGGGGTATTCTATTTTGCTATGGGTGTCATGATTTAGGAAGGAAATTGAAAAGCTAGAGAATGTTCAGAGGATGGCAACCAGAAAAGTCAAGGATTTTGAGTCAAAGTCTTGAACATCAGTTGTAAAAATAAGAAACATTTAATCTAAAGATGTTTGGGGAATGAGAAGAGAGAAGGGTATGATCTGTTCAGCTATGGGTGAAAGGGATTCTATCTGATAGCTAAGTTCAAATATTTGAAGAGCCATAACTTGAAGGATTAGATCCACTCTGTTTGAACCCAGAAGGCAAAACAGGCATAACAAGTAGTAAGTAAAGATCCCAGAGAAAAAGAAGAAGTTAATTGAGTTAGAAAAACTTCCTAACAAATAGTGCTTTCCAAAAGTTGAATGGGCTATGGAGTAAATTCATGGATTCCCCCTTACTTAAAGTCTTTTTTGAAGCCCCTCAAAAGTCAAGTATCTTGTATTTTGTAGTAAGAATATGGAAATATAATTTAATATGGCTCCAATCCCAAATTTTGCATTGATTTCTCTCTCTAATTTTTCCTGCTTATTTTTGTGAAAGAAGCAAAGCCTTGCAATGCCACTTAAAAATTTGACCCTTGAGTCTGATTTGTTTTTTGACTAAAAGAGAAAAATACAGTTCCTTCATAGAAACCAAATGGCAACTTTTGTAGAAAAGTAAAGAAATAAACTTTTAGATATTCTTTTGTTTTGCTTAAATGTTTTTGTTTGTTTCCAGGGAAAGTTCAATGAAACTGGAAGATCAAAAGAAAAATGGCATGTAGAAAATTGAAATAAAATCAATAAAACTAATAGTAATTTTAAAAAATCAAGATACTAGCTACTTTTAAGTAGGAACTATTTTCTGTTGTTTTCTTTATGTTCTTATAGTGTTTTGCAAAAAGGAGGTGTTTAATAAATGTGTGCTGAATTAAATTAGAGAAGAAAAATAATATATTACTTTTAACTGGTCTTAAAATTAAGAAAAAAAAAGAGAGAAAGTAAATAAAAAAGTTGAAAGCTAAAAGGGCAAGATCTTCTCTTCAATTTTAGACATCACAAGATAGCTGAGCTCTGGGTTATCACTCTTCACCAATGAGAGAGTTTTATAAAAATGAACCTTTGAGCTAAGGGTTACAAAATGTTAAATTTGTATTTTCTTTCAGTTTTTTAGGCGAGGGAATGCTGGAACTAGCTTTTATTCCCTCTGGAATCTGATTATTAAATTTTCAGTATGATCATTTATACTTTTGAAATGGGCAAATACTAATTTGTTTTACAGTTTATTTAATCAAGGTTTGATTTGTTGACTGTCTAGACTTAAGGTTGAAATAGAGAAAAATTAATGATTCAAATTAAACTTAAAGGTAATATCATGTATACGTTCTTGCCCGCATCTCTCAGGACTCCAGTTGTTAAAGATTTACCAGTATACCCCTATATGACAGGAATGCCATTCTCCCACTAATGAGATCATAAGAAACTCCCAAAAATGGATGGTTAATAACTTAAGGGCTGGATTTTATATTGAAGATCATATTTGCTTGAATTATCTTGCTTCTTTTTTTCATGCTTTACAAAATTTAATTGTTTTACATTTAAATAAAAAAAACCCAACCACTTCCATATAAAAAAATTGAGCAGAAAAAGAGAGTTCTCCATGAAACTGAAAATATATACATAAACATAATCTTGCTTTAAGTCACAACTACAATCTTTTCTTCATTCTGTTAATTATTTTCTAATTACCTTGTATATAGCTTGCTTTGTATTTATTTGTTTGCATGTTATCTCTGTCTTGAGGGTAGGGATTATCTTTCTTTTACTTATTTGTATATCCAATACTAAGCATAGTTTCTGGTACAGAGTAGGTTTAAGACTAGTTTAACTTACAAAGGCCAAGGTCTCCCACTTCATCCTGGGCCATCTCCAGTTACTCTGATTTTATCTTGCTACTGAACCCAGTTGGTTCTGGAGGAGAAAGTGAAACTGGTGACTTTGCACAGTCCACTCCATGGACTCCATGGCATCATCTCCCTGATATGATGGTTCTTTAACATTTGTGAGTAAAGCTACTACAATGACGATCTAAATAAACTGGCCAATGGGGCAACATGACTATCCCTCCTTCACACTCTGTCTCTCTGTGTCTGTCTGTCTGTCTGTCTGTCTGTCTCTGTCTCTCTCTCTTCCATATCTTAAAGCCAAATTACTCTGGTTTTCATTTATTGACCAACAATAGGTCCCAGGGCAAGTCAAAGCTTTAGTTTGGGCCTGGTTTTTGCCTCAATTTTTACCTACCCTTAATCACTGAATGATCATTGCCTCAATCAAATTCAGACCTTTTGAAGACCTTCACTTAAAAATATTAAGGTCTCTCACAACATCCAGAGCCATCTTTAGTCATTCTGATCCACATTTTGCCATTGGACCCAGATGGTTCTGGGGAAGAAAATGAAACTGGTGACCTTGCACAGCTCACTTCACTTAAGTCCAATTCAATTGTGTATCATAGCATCACCTCCCTGATGTTACTGATGATGTCTTCAAGAATGAAGAACAAACAACAGCAATATTTATTGACTATTATTCATCATTACATTGACCAAAGTTCTTAAGTCTTTCAAACTTTTCTTACAACATAATTGTTATATGAAGTGTATTTCTGATTCTTCTCACTTCACTTTGCATTAATATATAAACTAATGCAAAGTTTCTTTAAAATTGTCATTGTTATTTTTTTGGTCATTTCAACAATATGAACAGTGTGATAACTTTTGAAGTAATTCTCTTACTCTACAAAGTCCATACTTGGGTAAAAAAGATGCTGACCCACTGGAAGTTCCTGACCTATTCTTAGGTTATCTCATTCTCTTTTAAATCTTAAGATTATTATCCATCAATGTGTTTACCAAAAAGGAGAAAAACCCAACATTCTTCCTATAAGCTTAGAACAGTATGTTATACAATTCTTTTGTAAATAATTGTTCTTCTCCTTCAAATAAAGGTGTCCTTTCTTAAGATTTTATTTTATTTTTTTTTAAAGTAGGAATATCTATCCTGAGCTTTGAAGGAGTGAATAAGATGGACTTTCATTTGACTAAAAGACCAAATTTTCTCCTAGATACCTGCCTAAACTTGGCACCAAGCCTCTACTTCCGTTTAAACAGTTTAAATAGTAAATAAATTCTGCTAATAGCTATTAGATTGCTGACTGGGGAGATTAGTGTGGAGAGTAATTCTAATTAAATAAGTGAACATTGAAGAGAGCTGAAACATTTCAAGACTAGATTTTGTCTCCCATGCCTCATTAGGAATGTAAAATTAGCTTCTATTGTGGTTGGGGATAACCTTTCAAAAGACTGCTCTTTTACCATAAAGAAGTTGCACAACCTGCATTTTATAACTTTACTTTGCTTTTGCAGACACAAAAGGTGTTGTTAATTCTCCAATCCAATCAAAACCATGTTAACTCACCATGTTCTTCTTTAACTTAGCAATAATTGATGCCCCGTTTAAACACATAAAAATAATACCCAATCTATCCTGCACAATTTTAAAATTCATGGTTGCCAGTGTTCATTACATACAAATTGGGTGAGTGTCCCTTAAAATGTTATTTTCTTTCTCTTACTTTACCTTACCTTACTTTAGTTCTATTTTTACTTTTTGCACCCCTAGCTCATTCATTGCTTAAAGGTGAATGTATCTTTGTTGAGTAACCTACTAGGTTTTCTTTGGGAAAAGAGTTGGAGAAGAAAGTAGAATAGATTCCCTAGTTAAGTACTTGTCTTTCTGAAGACTTTTTTATTTAAAGCTAATCAATTACATTTTGCCTAAACTATTAAATAATGAAGTTTGGGTCGGTGGATGAAAGTTGCCTGAGTTTTAGGATAACTTTTACTAAGTGTTTTATATCTTCACTATTTGGTTAACATATGGTCTTTCTACCTTGCCTAAATCAATTTTGCAAGCAGTGAATGAATACATTCTAGTTGTGCAGTAAATTTTGGCCTTGTAACTACTACTTGTAACACACTGTGCTAAGGGCTAGGAGAGAAGAATATAAAGATTAGTGAGAGATAGTCCTTGAAATCAAGAACATTATAGTCAAGACATTCTATTACAAAAATCAAAAGATATGAAATTAGTTATATGAAGAGCAACTCAGATCTATCCTGAGCTTGGCTTTTTCAATATGTTGAAATAAACCAAAATTTTCAAAAAGTGCTTTCAAAATTATATATTTAGGAAAGTGTGTACAGTTTTGGAGTTAGACTTTAGACTCAGGAAATAAACTATGGTTCAAATGTTTCTCCTAATACATACTAATTATGTAATCATAGGCAGATAAATCTCAGAGTATCATTTTTCTCTTCCATGAAATGAGGGGGGCAGGGTTAGTCCTTTATAGCTTTAAATCTAACATGTAATGACATTTATTCTCATTGATGTTAGTCTTGTTCCTCTTTTCCTCTCTTCCTACTTTCTTATCTTCAACCAGAAAAAATAAGTAAGGACTGGCAATGAGGAAAATATTTCTAAAATAAATTGCTTTTTATTTTTATTTTATCCTCTTCTTAAGAAAAGAATTAACTCACAGGGTTAACCTTTTGATATCTTCATTCAGAACTTGGAGATTTAAACTCTTGAGCTGCAATCTTCCCTCTCCCAAGTTGGCTGTCACCTTTCTAGATATCTAGAAAACTGACTGTTCTTTCTCAAAAACCCCTACTAGTCCTAATTTTGCAAATTCTCATTTCCATCTTTCCTTTGAATTGTCCAGACATCATCTAGAACAGATTCATCTTGGAGGATGAAAATTCTCCTCTATTTATCTGATAACAAGAGTTAAAGGATAGTGGAAGAATAGGTTCTATTCTTCCACCTTCAGATATAAAGCAATCTTATAATTAAAAAAAAACTCAAATAAATGGAAACATTTTCATTTTACCAAATGGTATTTTCATACAATTATGCAACAGGTAAAGACCTATATATTGAAGGTAACAGTTTACTCCTGGATAGATGATTATTCTTTGATTAGGGAGGTACTTTGTGTACTTTGGGAGGATCACAAATTTTGGGAGACAAAAAGAGCTAGTGCCTTCTCTCAAAATATTATATCTACTTGACATCCACTTTATATATCTTTATATTTTGTATATGTACTTCTGTATATAATGTACATTTATCCCCTGTGATAAAAGGTAAGCCTGCCAAGAATTATTTCATTCTTATTTTTAGTATCTAGCACTGTGTTCTGGTACAAAGTAGGCACATAATAAATGTGTACTGATTAATTCAATTGTTGAATTGTGTACAAGTAGGACAGGCAAGGATGAGACTCATTTGGAAGAAGCTAAGTCTGAAATATTAGTTCAGTGCTGATATTGAAGTAGTAAACTAATATTATTGCAATGTAAAATTTCAGAGATGAAATTGTAGCAGGTAAGGTATTTTGTAATTATAAAGAAATTATCTATAGACTTTTGTAACAGAAACCAAATTATTCATTCAACTTCTTAAATTCCATATAGATTTTTGTGACTGTTATAGGACAGAGTTGAACAGTAAAGGTTCCATGTTTTGACCAAACAGCAGGATCAGCATGATATTAGTACCAGAAGGCAATCTTAAAACTAGAGTTCTTCAGATTAAAATAGAACAAAGCAAGAACCTAAAAAAATTTTTTTTCTTAGCAAAAAATATTTAATATAAAAAAGATAGTTGTTAATTGGGGAGGAAAACAAGGTAATAAGATGAAAGTTTTAGAGTTATAGTCTCATATGTGTGGAAGAAAAATTCAATACTCTGTGTTTTAGGAACAATTTGCCTACCAACAAATTTATTAATTAAATTCTAAGCAAGGTAGCTTAGAGAAATAAATTCATAGCAACATAGATCCAACTTTTAAAAAATATTTCTTCTGACACATAATTTTTACTAACAATTTATAGAGTTTCTAAGAAAAAAGACAAAATTGTACAATAAAATATCTAACATAAGTTTAGGTAAAAATTCACTTGAAAGTTTTGATTCATTAGACAAAGTTATAGTCACAACTCTTAGTACACCTGGAAAAAAATTATTATCCTAAAATTATTCAATCTTTCTTTAACCACTCCCTCTAAAGAATCTGTCTCTGCCTGGTCAAAGGTGAACTCAAGAGATACATCTATTAATTGAATTAAAGGATTTTTTCCTTCCTTCTCTAAATCTTATCATTATTGTAATCATTTTCTCGGAGAATTCCTTCCTGAGCTGATGAGGTCTCTCCCTTTAGAACCATGGTGGGCCTTTGATAAGAGGGATGTAAAAAAAAAAAAAAGATTTTAGGGCAAGACATTGTTTCAGAATTGATAGCTAAAGACAGATAAAGTTACTTAGTCAGATTAGACCAAAGACTTTAGACTCAAATACTATCCTAAAATTACTTTGCAATATATAGCCTAGACAGAAAAAAAAGGTAGTAAGGTGGAGAAAGGGAGGTGATGGCTGATGTTGGAGGGGAGGTCAGTACATTTCCTCATAATCTAGAGATCCATTCCAACTCATAAGCCAGTGGAGAAATCTTTGTATTCTCTTGAACAGTTACATAAGCATAATGTAACATATACAAGAAGTATTCAATTAAAAAGTAGCTGAAATAAATAATGATTTTTTTTAAAAGTCTGGCAAAGGAGTTTCCTCTTGCAAAAGATCATTTATTCAATAGATATTTGTTAAACGTCAACTGATCATGATGCTAAGCACTTTGGAACTAAAAAAAAGATGGTTCCAACCCTTATAGAACTTCTAATCTCAGAGTCTGATAAAACACAAATCTACATAGCTATGATATGTATACGATAAGTGCATTTGAGAAATGCTAAACAAAGAACTATGCTAGTGCAAAGGGAAGAGGTTATATCTTGTTGACCAAAGTTGGGGAGGAGTTAAGGAGAAGGATTAAGAAAGATTTCGTGGAGAAGAATGCATTTGAGCTGAGCTGAATATTATTTGTGGGAATTCAACAGATAAATCTGAATTTTTTTCTTCCTTTTTTCTTTTTTGGGGATGTTTATAGCACCTTTTTATAAAATTTGGGTTGTCTTTGATTATAAGCTCTGTACCATCTACTGGCCTTTGCATATCATCTGCAGCTTCCACAAAACTCCTCCCAAATTCTCATTTATACTGACCCCTGATATATTGAAACTGCAATGGGAAAAAGTCACAATGTGGAAGAGATAACTGTATATAGATTTTTTAGTTATTTTCATGTAGCAGGTAGTTTAAATTGTTGTAAGAGGCCACTATGAATAAAATATTATATTGGCTCCTGGTGAAATGAAGAAAAAAATATGTGAAATTTTCAAATTATGCAGTGTCCCTAAATTTCACAATGTGGGAGGGACTATTCTAGTCTAGTTTGACCAGAATGAAGAATTTGAAGGGATTTCCAAGAGAGAGAGTACAGAAAATGTATAAGGTTGTAATAGAGTAGAAAACACAGAAGAGACCGGAGATTAAGGAGCCTCAAGAGAATGGGAATCCATTGAATGATACATAGAAGGAGTAGTTAGAGGAACCAGAAGAGAACAAGGAGGAAGTGGAGAGGGATCAAGGAAGATAAGAATTACAAAACAGCCAAGGATTTGAGGATTGGAGAATAACTGATGACCTTTTGAGAGTGACTCCAGTAATGATCTGAGGCAGAAGGCAGATTGCAAAGGATCAAGAAAATCAAAAGTATTAAGAAAGTGGAAGCAATAGGTATGGATAACTTCCCCGACACATACATTTTCAAATTCAATCTGTATTGCTAAGAGTTCCTCCATCATTTAAGTCTAGACAGTCAGCAAAAACAATAAAGTGAGACTTGATTTATACTATTTACAGATTTCAGATATAAATGTTCATATTGAAAGTCTGACAATACCTTCTCAAACCAATATATGAGCTGCTCCAGCAAACTTCTGTCTATAGTAAATATTGGTGAATATATATTAAAATTGTGCTTTATTCAACTATTTCAAACATCAACATGTAAAAACCTAACACCTGGAGAAGCATGATCATTGAAATAATTTTCTAAGACAGGTTCTTCATCTTTTTCTATCATAGAAACTTTGGCAGCCAGATAACGCCTATAAACCTCTTCTCAGAAGAAAGCTTTTAAATAATTAGAGGAATTGGTAACATTCAATTAGAGGTTGTTGAAAATAAGATGTGATTTTTCTTTCCCATCCAAATTCAAGAATTGCATGAAATCAGTTCATAGAAACTCAAAATTAAGAACCTCAGCACTAAGAGGATCTGAATCCACAAATGAGTGTGGTATGGATAATTTTTTGAAGAAGTTTAACCATGCAAGAAATTGGTAATTGAGTGGATGCCCATAAATTTTAGAATGGCTGAATAAATTATGGTATATACCATATTGTTCTGTAAGAAAAGACCAGTAGAATGATTTTAGAGAGCCTTGGAGAGACCTATATGAACTGATGCTAAGTTAAATGAGCAGAACCAGGAGATCATTATACATGACAATAAGACTATACAACAATCATTTCTGATGAAAGTGGCTCTCTTCAATATTGAGATGATTCAAACCAGTTCTACTTGTGCAGTGATGAAGAGAGCCATCTACACCCAAAGGCAAAGTGTGGAACACAACATAGCATTCCCACTCTCTCTGTTATTTGCTTGCATTGTTTTCTTTCTCAGTTTTTCTTTTTCTTCCTTCTTGATCTGATTTTTCTTGAGCAACAAGATTATTGTACAACTATGTATACATATATCAGATCTAATATGTATTTCAACATATTTAACATGTATTGGACTACCTGCCAATTAGGGGAGAGAGTGGGTGGAAGAAGAGAAAAATTTGCAACAAAAAGTTATACAAGGGTCAATGTTGAAAAAATTACCCATGCATGTGCCTTGTAAATGAAAAAGCTTTAATCAAAAACAAACAAACAAAAAAAGAAGTTTAGCCATGAAGAAGAGAGAAGTGCGATGCTAGGTAGAAGTGGGACAGAAAGGTTCTGTTAGGATTATAGGCTACCTAAGCATGTATGCAAATATATTAAAAGACGCCAAGAGCAGAAAAGATGGAAGGTGCATGAATCAGGAGGGAAAACTGCTACATCTGTATCCTATAGGAGATGGAAAGGAAGAAGATGAAAGGCACAAAGAAAGGGATTAGACTTAGAATCCCAATGTTCTTTTCCTTATCATTCAAGAACTTGAAATAAAAAGTTGATAAAATCATATACTCTATGAGCTGGAAAACTTACACATCTAGTCCTCTCCCTTCACTTCACAGATGAGAAAGTGGCAATGAGGGGCAGAGGAGCAAAATAATATACCACAGATTACATAACATTTTGTGGTAGAGAAACTTTATTATAGCAAGAGATATCATTTAACTTCATATTCTAGCAAAATAAAAGATAAATGATTCTCTGTTCTCAAGATGCTTAGAATCTGGTAGAAGTGATAAAAACAAATGCATAAATAAATTAAAATATGGCATATATCTAAGAAAGCTCATAATTATGAAACATAAGCACAGATTAAAGTACAATGGATAGACTACTCACTTGGACTCAGTTCTGACTTCAAATAATAACTCTGACAAGTATTAGCTGTGTGATCATACACATAGTTTTTTAGTCACTTTGCCTCAGTTTCCTTATCTGTAAAATGGAGATAATAACAACATTTACTTCTCTAAGTCATTATGAGCATCAAATGAGATAATATTTGCAAAGTGCTTTGCATAGTGCCTGGGTCATAACCAAGTGTCATATAAAATGCCTTTTTCTTTCTTTTCACATAAGGTCATCCTGATGACAACTGAAACAGAAAATAATCAGTAACTGGTTATTAGACTTCTTGAAGAGTATGTAATTAGAACCTTATTAATCAATGAATAAAGCAGATTTATGGGCCTGGAAACCAGTTATCTGAACTGACCTGGAAGGAAAGGCCAATTAAGAAGCCAGGGAATCTATATAAATGATGATAGACCTACTCATTTTGATACTGAGTTAACTTTTGTTTTTGTTTTTGTTTTCTGAGTTAACTTTTGTAGAGTTGTGTCTCATCTCATTCAGGAACAAAGGAGAAAGTGGAGGGGAGAGAAGGAAGGAAGAAAAGGATGAGATGTGGGGGAGAAGTAAGAAAGGATGAAAAAAGATTAACAGAATCTTCAACTCTAGGGTGGCTCCTAGTCCTCTACCTTTCCCCATACTTCCTAAGGTAGTCCACAGAACTTAATGTTTTCAAAGAAAACAATCTATACGGGGGATAAAGGTAAGGGAAAAGGTGGAAGGATGTTGCTGGAGATTGCCTCAGGAGAAGATAAAGAAAATCCAACTGATAAGGAGTATGGTATAAGAATGGGGGGGAGGAAGAAAAGAAAGAAAGGAATAGGGTCATCCCCTATGTCTAGAATGCCCTATTTTTCATTTCTACTTCTTAGAATTTCTAGCTTCCTTTGGGGTTCATTTAAGGTACTATTTCTTACTCAATCTTTTTATTGATCTTCTTTTGTTAGATGATCGTTTTCTCTTAAGTTTAACACATACATACACATACACACATATATGTGTGTAAATATGTGTCCATGATATATTATCACAATGAAATATAGTTCTATGTGATCAGGGACTATTTTGTTTTTGTATTTATAACCTCAATTTGTAACAGAGTACTTTTCATATCATAAGTATTCAATAAAAGCTTGTTGAATTTAAATTAAGTTTTAATTGCTTAAATGTTGAAAAAGCATAATCACTATTCAAAAAGATCATGATGGCCCATGATATTGAACTGAAGTACATATGGAAACATTTAATAAAAGTAAATAAGATGCTATTCTTTTGTTGAAGAAATCTTTTGCAAATATACAGATACGCAAATGTACCTGAAAAACCTAAGGCTTTTTTTAGAAGACAGTAATGTCAATATGAGTTAATGTTATAACATGGCAACTAAAAATATTATAACATGGAAAACTAATGCACTCAGAAATCTAATAACCAAATGCATAATAACAATACTACTCTATCCACATCAGGATATTGTCATCAGTTCTGAGTATTATGTCTTAAGAATGACACTGACAAATAGACAGTGTTCATATAAGAAGTTATTCAGACACAAGATTTTGCAATGGTGAATGTTGAAAATTATCCATGCATATATTTTGAAAATAAAAAACTTTAATAACAAATTTACATATTAAAAAACAAGTTATCCAGAACAGTGAAGGAATCAGAAATTACTCCATGAAAGCATGGAGTGAAATAGATTTAGCATGAGGAAGAGATAGTATAGCTTTCATAAAGAAGAGAATTCCTATCTTTTTGACTTGGCTATAAGAAAGAACTAAGGACTAAGAGAAACAGGATTTTATTCCATAGAAAGAAAATCTTCCTAACAACTGAAGATGTTCAAAGGGAAGTTAAAATATTTTGATAGGCATTATGTTACTATTGTTTGAAATTTTTAAGCAAAGATGACTTATCCTTTGGATTCCCGATCAAATTTAAAATGAATTGGCAGTATTTGAGTTACCTTCCAATTTTGAGGTTCCGAGATGAAGTCTTTAATATACTAAAATGATACCATAATGCCTTTGTTGGGATTAGGGGAAATCTGTTCCTTCTGGACCCAGATCCTTAGGCCATTAGGAAAAGAAAATGTTAACCATCTTCTAATTTCTCTAGTTAGTGTCTGTGTCATGTATCAGGTTGCTGAATGTATGACGAGCATCCTCCTCAAAGGACAGTTTGAAAAGCATTGTACACAGCTGTGGAATCTCCCAGAAGGAAGATTTTTGATCTTTTCATGTTTTAAAGGTTAAACTTAGCCTAGAGGAACACCTGCCTCTTCGAAATGGAAAAGCCACATTTCCTTCCAATTTCCTGTAGACACTTTTTCAACCCATTGTAGACATTATCCAATAATACTTCTAACTCTTCTGGGAAAAAACTGAAGGATAAACAAAACTTTTCAATCTATCTGCTTCAACAGCTGAAGTATTAAAAACAAGTTCCTTTAATACTACACATTCATGTATTCTTTAGGACTTCAAAACATTTTTTTTTAAGGTTGCTTGTTTGGGAAGAGGGGGAGAATGCAAATGATGAAGTGAACATCAAACCATACAAGAATCTTTTGGGCAGTTAAGAAAACTAAATCTTGAATAAACAGTACTATTTCCAGTAACAACAAGAGTTCTCAAAGCATTCTTTAAAAAAAATAAAATAAAGTGAACCATGAAAATGCTGAATAAATCAGTGAAATGTCTAAATAAAAAGTGCTATGTAATTTCCTGGTCAAAAGGTCTTTTTACTAATTATGTACTTGCAAAAACTCACAACAAATGTATCATGTCTAAAATGTAAATAATTATAAATTCTCAAATAGAGTGTCTAGTTATAAACTGTTGAATAATGTCCAAAAGTTGAACATTGTATAAAGAAAATGAAATTTAAGCTCATATCTTTAATTTGCTGAAATGTCCAAAGAATTTTTTTCTGTAGTTACTATAATACTTAGATTGTAAATCTGTTTAAGTTAAAGGCCAGGTTTTAATTAAATTATTAATTGCTCTAATACTCCAATTAATGGGTCAAAGAGAGATCTGGTATAAATCCTTAGAAGGGAGTCCTCCTGGACTATATGCTGGGAAGACTAGCTTTTCTTGGTCATCGTCTGCTCAGGAAAGGAGCTGCATTACAAATGGCCCAAACTCTCCCTCACATTTCTTCAAATAGCATCATTGGAGTATGAAGTCAGTTAAGAGAATAATCCATTACTTTTCTTTTTCTATCTCTTAAATTGTCACTTGTTAGTCTTACTCAACTATGCTAGGGAGGGAGTGTCAATGAGAGAAATCATCTAAGCTGGTTGTGGTTAAAAGAAAATAACAGGGAAGAGAACAGTTGCCCTTGAAGCAACATGAAGTAGGAAACAAACAAGATGAATGAAGTACAAGATGAAAGAGGTGTGGTTAGACAGTAGTTTATCTGAAAAAGATTTAAGGATTTTAGTACATTGAAAACTTAATGAGTCAACAATGTGATATGGCAGCCAAAAAATAGTTATATGATCTTAAGTTGCCTTAAGAGAGAAACACCAAAAGAGGAATAATCTTATTACATTTTGTCCTAGTTAAAATATATATAGAAATTTTTTTAAAAAGAAGCATATTTGGAAAGTTGTATTTGGTTTTAGATGCCTCATTTTATTTTCCCCCTGCATTTTATTTTTATTTTTTAAATTATGTTTTATTTTTCTCCAATTGAATCTATGGTTCTTAACAAATGTTGCATCTGTAATGGAAAGAACACTGTGATCCATAGTGATCTTAACTGAATTAATTCATCTCTTGAAATGTGTTGTTTAGTAAAAGAGTATGACTATTCATGGGAGACAGTCATTCACTAGGCTTTTTTTAGTTATGTTTCTGCCTACATACAGAGATGTAAACTAGGTGGTGAACTTTATAGTTCATGTTCTTCTGTCCCTCAGAAAACTGTCTAGTCTTCACTGATTTTTATAAAGAATGGCCAAGAGATAAAAGCTAGTTACCTTTAGACTGACTTTTTGCATACTCCAAGGAGCACCAATGAGCTGGAGATTGTCCCTACAAGATTGACACTGGGACAACTTTACCAATTCTTTCATTTTATGTTATTCACCCTTTAAGTTAGTTAGTCAATAACTTGTCTCAATTGAATTTAAAGGCAGAATAAACATATGATAGGCATTTTTTTCTTTATAATCTGATTAACCTAAATCTCAGAGATTACACTATACTACTGATAAATTCCAGAATTGCTTTACCATAATTTAAAGAAGTGTATGTGGACAGCAAATGGTTTATGAAATATCATTACTTTTTTGCCATCTCTAATAATGTTTACTTTTGTCACTGAACTTTGATGATTCTAGAAAAGAAAGTAAGGTGAATGACTTTGTGTAACTCTGCCTTATTTAAATCCAATTCATGTTAGAAAAATGAAAAGGCAAACAACATTTGTGCAAGAAAAGAGAAGGGAGGTGGAAGAGGCATCCCCTAACTTTAACTGTTTGACTTAAAGATGTGGTTTCATCATGTATAGGTTTAAACGAAATAGCAAGTTATACATAATGGATTTGTAGTTTTATGTGCAATCATATTTTTAAAAATATACTATTGTGAAAATAATTGTTTTATTACATAAATTAAAAATAATATAAATAAAAAATAAAAATGTGGTTTTATCATTACTCTGATTCAATCACAGGATCCTAAATTTAGAGTGGAAAGAAGTATTAGAGTTAATCTAGTCCTACACCTTCATTTTTACATATGAAGAAACTGAGACCCTAAGGAGTAACTTGCCCCAAATAACTTAGATTAGGATTTCCAGTTTCTTTGACTCCATTCTGTCTTTAGTCCACTATATTACATTTAGACCCTCTATTGTTTTTTCTATATAATGGGGATTTCATATTGATGGTGTAGAATTACAGGTAAAAAGCAGTCAATAAAACAGATGTCTCAAAAACTCAAAACAAGCAATTCTACCCTATAAATGGTACACACAATTTCCTGTCATGATTCATCATCCACAATGAGAAGTATTGTGTTCTGAAGATTGATTTTGCCATGTTCCTCCTATGGTTCTCTTTTCAGGCTCTACTATCTTCTCTGCAAAGCTACTATGGGTCAGCTCTCTCCCATGCCCTTTTCACTCTATGGATTATGGAGACCAGTTGAGCAGTAGCTGAAGTTTTTTTTTTTTTTTTTTTTAAACTTTTTTGGGTTCCCCTACAGGTTATAAGGTTAGAGCAGGACATAAATCTGGATCTCCTTGGAAGGGTTTGGTATGGATGCTTAAAAAATCCTTGACTGAGTGAGACTGGCTTTTGTAATACAAATATGGTAGCTCCTAAGGAGAGTGAAAGGAAAAGCAATAGTATTATCAGTTAAAAAAAAATTAGCTTTTGAGGAATCTCAACATAAAATTGAGCACCAAAGGGAAAGACCTTGGTCAAGTCAGGAAAAGTCTGGGTTTTAGTTTTTAAAATGAGAGGTGAACCCAAGAGATCTCTTAAGAGTTCCTTTGGTTTTTTTCAATTCTACCATTAAGAGTGGTTGTTGTTAAGTTCTCAAGTTCTCTTGAACTGTGTCCTCATAGGTAAAAATCAGGAAATTGAATGAGATGTTCTTGATAATGTTATTTCCTAACCCTGAGATAATCTCTCATTTACTCAGTCTATATCTTGTTTATATAGAAATGTTTGCACTTGGTTTTCTTTTAGTATATGGAAAACCCCATTGAAGACAGTTTTTATCTTTCTTTTATCCTTATCACTTAATCTCAGAGCCTAGCATACAGGATGATGAGGTTGGCACCAAATTATGAGGTAAGAGTAGCAATTCTTACTTCAAAATATTAAGTGAAAGGAGCAAAGAACATGTGAAGAATTCTACTATGGTTTTCTCTTTGCCCCAAAGTATTTTTATTTATGAGAAGAAGTAAAATGGACACCAGGAGTGATAAAAGTGAAATAGTATTGGGAGAACATTAGAAAGATTATAATTTAGCAAGGAAAAGGGTTTTAACAATTAACAATAGAAAAGACAAGTTCCTCAGTGGAATTAACTAGGAAAAAGGGAATATAACAGGAGGTAGGAGTGTGCCATTAACTGGCAGACTAAATCCTTGGAGACTTTTAGCTGAGTAATCCCAAAAGGGGTTAGTAAGGAAAGGGGATTACATCTTTGATTGTTGGGCTAACCCTAAAAGGTACTTAGCACCCTAAAAGAGTTAATTAGAACAAGGAGAAAGACACCATAAGGCATGGGGGAGGAGGTGAGAAGACACCACAAGGTATAGGGGAGGGAGTGAGAAGATACCACAAGGCAGAATGAAGAAGTGGACTAACCCTAAAAGGGATTCAGCAAAAATGATCTAGACCACAGGTAGATTTATAGGAGAGATTTATAGGTATTTGACATGACAATTTGGCTGTCCCATTAGATACATTCATGTGGGATTTCCCAAGACCTCCACAGGGGTGAGACTGTAAGGCTGAGCCGATCCCCATCAATACCTTTCTGGATTTTCTCAGGAGTATTATAATCTTATCGATACTTCTGACTTTCTCTGCCAACCCCACCTGGTTACCTTGTATCTCTTTACAGAAGACACCTAATAAATGCTGTTGACTAAATTTCCTATTTCTAGTAGATACTAAATGATGATACGAAATCTTTAATTTGGAAATCCAGTCTTGAAATGTATTACCATATCTTACTATTTACTTAGTTTACAGCCAAGGTCTAGCACAGGAAAAATCAACAACACACACATACAAATCTCTCCCCTCCCCCCCCCCCCCCCCCCCCGCCATGAATTTTGACTCTTTCCCTCCCAGTAAATAAAATCTTTCCCCCTTTCCAACTGTCTGTATTCATCTATTCATCCAAATAAGAACTACAGCTATACAACCAGGGGACACTCAATAACTGGTAAGATTGAGATCTAACTAAAAAAAATAAAATCAGAGGTATAACCTAGGTATACCTCCAAAGTCAGGGCACAGTCAAGTGTAAGTATGGCTAGAAGTAATAGGAGTTGAAAGAAAATGCATGAGCTAGGTAATGGGATTCTCGTTTGAAGGATTGCAAAGATCCCCCAGAAATCTCATACTATGACATCATTTATTCCATTACCTTTATCAGTATCATTGTTGTGTTTAATCATAACTTTTATTGCTTTTTTTTTTTTTTTAAATAAACCTAATGTTCTCCTGGGTCCTGAACTAATTTTGTATCACTATGCTTTAAAAAAAAAAAAAAAAAAAAAGAAACCCAGTACTTTTTTTTTTTTTTTTTTTTTTTTTTTTTACCCTTTAGATCTTAATTGCAATGCATTATTATTTTTGTGAAGGGTAGTCTCACTGTGGCAAAGAGTTAAAGACGTCACTTTAAATAACAAAAGCTGAACACTTTACCCCACTTTCAGTCTCTCATCTATTCATCCTTTTCATTGTGAACTTTGCTATTTCAGCTTTCTAAGCTCTTCAACTACCTGCCCCTAATTTGTATTCCTGGGAAGAGGCCTGGCTGGTTATTTTGCATTTGTGTGCTAATGTTGATGAGCTTGCTTCTCAGGGGGGAGAGGAGGGCAGGAAGGTCCCCAAGGGTTGAAGTGGGGGTGGGGGGTGAAGGTGCCCGAGGGGTTGTTTGCTGGGAGAGTCATGCTGAATTTTAACCTTGAATGCTTTCTTATACAACTCAGCACAAAGCCTTCTTGGCAGAACTGAGGACACCCTGTGAAAAACCTTCCTGTTTATATACACCTTTAAATAAAATAAATAGCTTCCCCGAGACTCTGATGTGGTAGACCCCAAAAAAGTCTTTAGCTATTCTAGGAATAACTGAAGAACAGGAAAAATTCATGTGTGAAAAATGCTAAATAGGAAGATGCTAGAGAGACCTTATCAGTTTGATAAAAATAAAACAAAGCAAAACAAAAAGCCCTAGGATCTGGAAACTCTGAGGGAGGAAGAGAGGGGGTGAAATGCTTAACATTTTATTAACACCAAGTAAGGGGTTGCTATGTGTTTGAGAAAAAATGATCACCCCCAGCAAAGAATGTTTTTTGTTGTATTTAAAACATTCCAAGTTCACAGAGCTTCATGGAAAAAAAAAATTGTTAATCAAAATAACTTTATCAGAGGAAATTTGAGCTTACATATATTAGTGCTCAGATTTCCTTCTGTTTGGTTGTTCTTTGTTTCATTGTATTTGGGTGACCTACATAGAGCACGCAAATTTTATCAATTCTAATCAAACAGCCTAAATGTCTCTAATACATGCACACATACATATGTATCAGAAATCATTTTAAAAACTTAAACATTTTTAGACTAAATATTTTTAAATTTTATTTAGTTCATAATTAGTAATGTAAATAATTTAGTTTCTAATTAATCAGGATTATGCCAAAATATCTATTGGTAGGCATTGCAGTTGGCTGCTATTGAGGTGAGTTTATTAACCATGTTACTCCAGGAAAATTTGAATTTCTTTCTAGTTCTATCCCTAAATCAGCCTTCTATTGGAAAGTGAAATATATAGACATACAATAAGCTTTCTTAGGATTGGTTTGTTTGTTTTTGCTGCTATGATTGAGTGTGAGTCTCCTTAAAGTTGGATAGTCTTGTAATATTTAATTGAATATTAGCATTAAAACTGAGAAGGATTCAATCCTTTTTCTTCTGAAGAATTCATCTTATCTCTTACCTTGGAAAAACAGCAATTAAGACAGACTTCAGAAATACAGTAGACAGAGTTCTGGAATCTAAAATCATTGCTCTAATCCCAATGATTTCAACTAGTTAGTAGAGAGTGTGTCACTTAAGAAATATTGTTAATAGTTTTAAAAATCATCATATTTACAAACTCATTAGGTCTGTTTTTTAAAATGTTGAGTATACTGAAACTCAGAAAAGCCAAATTACCTGTCTCAGATCACATAACTAGTTGTCAATCAATAAACACATATTAAGTGTCTACCACATTCTAGGCATAGTGCTGGGTATTGGGCAAACAGAAAAGGGACAAGAATTAATAATAGCTAACTTTCACATTGGGCTTTAAAGTTTGCAGAGTTTTATATGCTTATCTCACTTGAACTTCATGATAACTCTATGAGAAAAAAACACTCTTATGTGTTTTATAGATAATGAATCTGAAATTGAAAAGTCTTCTATAGGATTCCTTTTCCAGTCCTCAAAGCTCTTAATGCTTCTACTTTCATATTACTTTGCAGCTGCTCTGTAAATATCTTATGTTATCTCCCACATTAGGATATGAGCTCCTTGAGATTATGAATTTTTTTTGCCATTCTTTGTATACTTAGAACTTAGCATTGTTCTTGGTATATTATATATGTCTAATAAATGCTTGTTGACTAACTATTGACTAATAGATTAAGTTATTTGCCCAAGGCCACAACAGATAGATAATAAATGATGTGGAGAGATTTGAGATTTTTTTTTTCCCTATCTCCAAGTCTACCACTCTCTCCTATACCAATTAGCAGAGCTAAAATTCAAATCAAGTCCTCTAATTCCAAATAAGTTCTATTTTCTTCTTTCTTTCTTTTGAGGCACTTGGGGTTAGGTGACTTGCCCAGGGTCATACAGATTGGGTTTGAACTCAGGTCCTCATGACTTCAGGGACAGTGCTTTTATCCACTGTATCATCCAGCTTCCTCCCAAAAGTTCTATTTTCAATAAATGATTGATTTGTTAAATTTTTAAATTTCTTGTGATTCCATTCTCTCATTTATAGAAGATGGACACTAATTCAAAGTTACCTGCAATAGTTTAAAAAAAATTAAAATAAGAGATTATAAGGAGGATTACTAATAATGGAAAGTTTAAGAAAGTACTAAAACTGAACAATTATAGTATTAAGAATTGTAATGATAGACTCCATTATGTGGATAATAATTAGTTTAGCTATATTGTAATATTAGATTTCTCTTTTTCTGATTTAATTGATTTGTTTTCTAATAGAGCTGAATTCTAAGTAAATAGGTATTGAGCTTAATAGGTGCTATACTTTGTTTGAGGCCTGTAGACTTCCATTGACCTTCCAGTCACAGTGTCTCAGAGAGCTAGGAAGCAATAGATTTCTGTTTTGTAGGGGCTCTTCAACCATTATCCAAATCATCATTCTCTGGAAGACATCATGGATCATAGGCAGGCATGAAGCTTTAAGCTGAATCTGCTGACATATCCCTGAGAGGCCCTTTCTCAGAGGGAATATTAGACCCAGGGTATAACAGAATAGCCAGCCCAAATGGTCTAAGCGTTATACTTGCCTATAACCTAGAGCAATTTTTGAATTTAGATTTTTTTTTTTTTAGAATAGAAAACAAACCATTTCACTTTAAGATTATGAATCAGTTCCTAATTTTTTTTGAAACTCATCCCTGAAGGCAATCTACTCCAGAGATTTGTGATAAAAGTATCTCAACTTAAATGGTGGTAAAGGGGCATGAAAAGGGATAGCTAGATACACTGAGCTTGGAGTCAGCAAATCCTGTCATTTAATAGTTGTGTGACCCTAGTCAAGCTACTTAAGCCTCTGCTTGTCTCAGTTTCCTCATCTGTAAAATGGAGATAATAGTACTTTCCTCCTAGGATTGTTGAGAAGATCAAATGAGATAATAATTGTAAAGGGTTTTTAGCACAGTGTTTGGCACATCATAAGTTTACTCTTTTTGTGGCTCTCTGTCTTTCTGTCTCTCCGTCTCTATCTTTCTTTTTCTGTCTTTCTCTGTCTTGATCTCTTTCTCTTTCTACACACACACACACACACCACACACATGCCTTAAGTTATTAAAAGCAAGATAGAGATTTTAAAGGAATTTTTCTACTTTTTGAGGATATAATATATGCTTTGAAAATCACAGGATATTAGAACTAGAAAGAACTTTAGGATGATAGACTTAGAACTAGAAGAGATCTGAGAGGCTATCTAATCTACTTCCCTCCTTTTACAGATGAGAAAACAGAGGCCCAGAAAGGCACTGAAATTATATAATTATACCTAGAGCTAAAAGGAGATCCAGAGACCATTTGATCCTAAATTCTTATTGTACAGCTGAAGAAACAAAGCTCTAGGAAGATTTATTAATGACTGGCCCAAGATCATACAAGTAGCAAATATGAGAGGTGACATTTGAATCAAGGCCCTCTCTTTCCAAATTCATCATCATGTTGCCTTTCTGACAGCATAGATTTAATATAAGTTCATGTTTTTTTTTAATATCATGAACCCTTTTGGAAAACTGATAAAAGCCTCCTTAGAACACTTTTTTCTTTAAAAAAAATAAGCTAAATTGGGATTACAAAGGAAACTAAATATATTCAAAAAAGATGCAAATTTTTTTCATATCCAAATTCATTGATTTCCAGAAATCTATCTATGAACCCTTTGGAAGAGAAAAAGAATCTGTGAATACCTGTTTAAGGATCCCTGAGTTAGTCCAAACTCCTCATTTTATAGATAAGGAAATTAAGATAGGGTAAAAACAACACATTTTTCATGCAAAGAATGCTTTGGGATCAATCAATACTAAAGGAGCAATGGCTAGGACTAAAAATTAGAAGTAAAGATCTTTGAATTCAAATATTTATTCTTGAAATTTCTAGATTAAGTTAAAATTACACACACATTATTATTCTGAGTGAAGATTTTTGATGCTTAAAAAATCAGGTGGGGGGTAACTATAGCTGCTATCTTTATTTGCTTCTTGTAAAATTCCTTTATTACTTGGCTCATCATAAGGGATAAAGCAGGAAAGGTTAAAATCAATTGAAGTGAGAATTACAGGGTATTTAGGAAAGGGGGCATTGAAATATGTTAATATAAGATGCAAATCTTTGCCAGGGATGATTCCTAGTCACTGAGGTGGAGTTCACATCCCAGTTCACATCCCATTTTCCTACCTCTATCAACTTCCAAGTTCTACTGCAACATAAGACTCCAGCTTGGAAAGTGTTATAGCATGTGGCACTTGGCTCATGGCAAAACACATAGTAGCCACTTACCACCTGATTGTTGAAAAAATAATTAATGATATATAATATACCTGACAGATTGGACTGATGGGTATTGAGGACTGTGCATCAACAACTTTGATGTTTCCAGATGACCTGCTTCATGCCAAGTAGTCATACAGTGCCGATTATCTGTCTTTAATCCTTTTTCATGCTCTCTAGATAAAATACCTTGAGTTTCTGAGCAATGTAAAGAGAAGGTATGTAGAGGAAAGAAAGAGTAGAATCAGCAGGGTTTGAACAGCTAAACTTCACAGTTTAGGAAATAGACTCCTCATCCAAACTATTTAGCATCACACCTTTGTAAAACTTGGGTGAAGATAACGAAAGAGGGGAAAACCTAGAACTTTTATTTTTACTATTTTATTTTTAAAGCTTTTTATTTTCAAAACATATGCATTGATAGTTTTCAACATTCACTCTTGCAAAACTTTGTGTTCCAAATTTTTTTACCCTCCCTTCCCCCATTCCCTCCCCTAGAAACATGTGTAATTCTTCTCTACATCTTTACACAATTATTATATTACATAATAAAAATTAGATCAAAAAGGGAAAAAAAGAGAAAGAAAACAAAATGCAAACAAAAAATTTTCACAAAAAAGTGAAACTACTATGTTGTGGTCCACGTTCAGTCCCCACGATCCTCTATTTGGGTACAGATAGCTCTCTCCACCACAAGATGTTTGGAACTGGCCTGAATCATCTCATTGTTGAAAAGAGTCACATCCATCAGAATTGATCATCACATAATCTTGCTGTTGTTGTGTACAATGTTTTCTTGGTTCTACTCACTTCATGTAGAATCAGTTCATGTAAGTCTCTTGAAGCTTTTCCGAAATCATCCTGCTAATCACTGCTTTTAGAACAATAATATTCCATTACATTCATATATCATAACTTATTCATCCATTTTCCAACTGATGGGCATCCACTTAATTTCCAGTTCCTTGCCACTATAGAAAGGGATGCTACACATTTTGGAACTATGCTCAAAAAGTTATCCAACTGTGCATACCCTTTGATCCAGCAGTGTTCCTACTGGGCTTATATCCCAAATAGATCTTAAAGAAAGGAAAGGGACCTGTATGCGCAAGAATGTTTGTGGCAGCCCTCTTTGTAGTGGCCAGAAACTGGAAACTAAGTGGATGCCCATCAAATGGAGAATGGGTGAATAAATTGTGGTATATGAATATTGTGGAATATTATTTTTCTGTGAGAAATGACCAAAAGGATGATTTCAGAAAGGCCTGGAGAGACTTACATCAACTGATGCTGAGTGAAATTAGTAGCACCAGGAGATCATTATACACTTCAACAACAATACTATATGATGATCAATTCTGATGGATGTGGCCATCTTCAACAATGAGATGAACCAAATCAGTTCCAACAGAGCAGTAATGAACTGAACCAGCTGCACCCAGTGAAAGAACTCTGGGAGATGACTATGAACTACTACATAGAATTCCCAATCCCTCTAATTTTTTCCACCGGCATTTTTGATTTCCTTCACAGGCAAATTGTACACTATTTCAAAGTCTGATTCTTTTTGTTCAGCAAAACAACTGTGTGGACATGTATACATATATTGTATTTAACTTATACTTTAACATATTTAACATGTATTGGTCAATCTGACATCTGGGTGGGGGGAAGAAGGGGAAAAATTAGAACAAAAGGTTTGGCAATTGTCAATTTTTTAAAATTACCCATGCATATATCTGGTAAATAAAAGCTATTTTAAAAAATAGAAGAAGAAAGAAAGGGCTGCTACAAACATTTTTGCACATGTGGGTCCTTTTCCTTTTTTTTTTAATTAATTTTATAATTTTTATATTAACTCTTTAGGATACAGGCCCAGTAGAGATACTCCTGGATCAAAGGATATGCACAATTTGATAACTCTTTGGGCATAGATCCATATTGCTCTCCAGAATGGTTGGATCAGTTAGCAACTCTACCAACAATATATTAAGATCCCAATTTTTTATACATTTCCTCCAACATCCATCTTATCTTTTCCTGTCATCTCAGCCAATCTGAGAGGTGTGTAGTGCTATGTAAGAGTTGTCTTAATTTACATTTCTCTAGTGATTTAGAGCATTTTTTCATATAACTAGAAATGGTTTTAATTTATTCATCTGAAAATTGTCTGTTCATATACTTTAACCACTTACTTATTGCTTGGAGAAAGATTTGTATTCTGATAAATTTGAGTCAATTATCTATATATTTTAGAAATGAGGCCTTTATTAGAACTCTTGGAAGTAAAAAAAAAAAAAAATTCCCACTTTATTGCTTCCCTTCTAATCTTATCTGCAGTGGTTTTGTTTGTACAAAAACTTTTTAATTTAAGGTTTTGCATTCCTTAATGTATTCTAGCTCTTCCTTGGCCATAAATTCATTCTCCACAGATCTGAGAGAGAACCCAGAACTATTGAACTCACTTCTAGTCTTGATAAGTGAACAGAAGCACAAAATGAAAAATCTGCCAAAAAAAAAAAAAAAAAAAAAAAAAAAAAAAAAAAAAAAGAATCTGAAAAATTTGTTCTCTTTCGGAGCAAATTTAAATGTTAGCCATTTGAAAATCTTAAACACTTCTTTAATGATCCACAACATAGGAAGTGAAGGTGTGTCAATAAATGTTTAACAACTAATTCTCTGGGGAGATTATAATACACACACACACACACACACACACACACATTCAGGTCAGATTTTTAAATTAAATTAAGTTTAAATTTAATTTAATCTGCATTTTCTCTATTACTTTCTTAAACCTAGACCCCAGATTTAAACAACAACAACAAAAAAATAAATCAGGTCTTGCTTCATAATGTTTGCTGATTTTCATGATATAAACACTTGTACTGATAATCCATTCTCAGAACCTATTATGAGTTTGCTCCAGCACATCTCGTAATTGGAAGCTACATAAAGTAAAGATGTTATTTGTTGCTTACAAAAGAACCATGTGTATGTACAGCATCTTGAAATTCAATTCAACTAAGCCAGTATTTATTTGTGCCAAACACAGTGCTAAATGCAAAGACAAAAACTGGAAGTTCTTATCCTCAAGGAGCTTACATTTTCCCTCAAAGAATTAGAGTGTAATCTTGGAGCAAGAGTAGAATTTCCTTAATAATTTATTTATATGTGTGAAAAGATTTTAGGTAACAACAAAAGAAGAATCAGCTCCTAATTCAGGTCTCCTTTGATGGAAATATTTAGATAACAATGTGTATCTTAATCTGCTTTGGTTTTGCATTTTAAGTGTTTCATTGATTTTCCCTTTCTCTTTGTCTCTATCTCTCAGGTCTCTTTCTCACACTCTCTCTTAGAACTTTATCATTTCCTATTGACTATTCACTAACAGGACCTATTCTTCTTTTTTTTTTCTCAATAGTGTTTTATTTTTTCAATAAAATTTAAAAATTTTTCAACATATATTTCTATAGGATTTTGAATTCCAAATTTTTCTCCCTCTTCCCTTACCTTCTCCTTCCCCCAAGACAGCAAATAATCTAAGTTATACATATACAATCATTTAAAACATATTTTCACATTTGTCATGTTGTGAAAGAAAAGCCAGAACAAAAGGAAAAAAAAACACAAGAAAGAAAAAGCAGATTTTTAAAAAAGTGAAAATAGTATCTGCATTCAGTCTCCATAGTTAAAGATGGTAACGGAGATGGCATTTTCCATCCCAAGTCTATTGGCACGTCTTGGATCACCATATTGCTGAGAAGAGCTAAGTCTATTATAGTTGAAATCACATAATTTTACTGTTACTGTGTACAATGTTTTTTTGGTTTTGCCTATTTCAACAAACATCAGTTCATATAAGTCTTTTCCAGGCTTTTCTGAAATGATCCTACTCATCATTTTTTATAGAATAATAATATTCCATTACATTCATATACCATAACTTATTCAGCCATTGCCCAACTGATGGTCATCCACTTAATTTTCAATTCCTTGCTTGCCATTACATGTGGGTCCTTTTTCCTCTTTCATGATCTCTTTGGGATACAGACTCAACAGTGACACCGCTGGATCCAAATGGGGTCACAGTTTTGTCTTTTGGACATAATTCCAAATTGCTCTCCAGAATGGCTGGATCAGTTCACAATTACACTAACAATGCATTAGTGCATGACCCTTTCTTGTAACTGAGAGATAGTCAAGCAAAATATGTCAGCAATTATGTGAAAAAAATGTTTTAAAGTGTTCATTTCTATTAAGATCTTGGCAAACTGCTTGAAGGGACACACACAAGGAATACAAATGATTTTCTTGTAAATATATGTATTTATAAACATATAAATAAATTTATTATAAATCTTTTTCTTAACTAGAATAAAAAAAGAACTCAAAAAAACCTCCAAAATTTTGTAATAGATTATTTCGTATAGAGGAATTTCAGCATCATGGAAAAGAGTTCAAGAGAGAACTGGGTTTGAATTCATCCCTGAAGTTTTGTCTGTGTGCTATGAAAGGCAAAATCACTTGATCTCTCGGAGGCTCTGTGCCTCATTTTCCCTCATTTGGGATCTTCTCTAATTTCTCTGAATATCTTTTCCCACTATGGCTCAACATCCTTCTCAAATTGGAAAATCATTCCACCCCTGCAACTCTTTCCTCTGTTTGGTTGGTTCTTCTTAGATTTTGCATGTCAAAGAAAGTGCCCAAGCCAGCCAGATTTACACTTTCATTTTAGAGGGGGCTACTCTCCTGATTCTTTGAATTTGTTACTTCTTTCTTCTTTCTTCTTTCTTCTTTCTTTCTTTCTTCTTCTTCTTCTTCTTCTTCTTCTTCTTCTTCTTCTTCTTCTTCTTCTTCTTCTTCTTCTTCTTCTTCTTCTTCTTCTTCTTCTTCTTCTTCTTCTTCTTCTCCTTCTCCTTCTCCTTCTCCTTCTCCTTCTCCTTCTCCTTCTCCTTCTCCTTCTCCTTCTCCTTCTCCTTCTCCTTCTCCTTCTCCTTCTCCTTCTCCTTCTCCTTCTCCTTCTCCTTCTCCTTCTCCTTCTCCTTCTCCTTCTCCTTCTCCTTCTCCTTCTCCTTCTCCTTCTCCTTCTCCTTCTCCTTCTCCTTCTCCTTCTCCTTCTCCTTCTCCTTCTCCTTCTCCTTCTCCTCCTCCTCCTCCTCCTCCTCCTCCTCCTCCTCCTCCTTCTCCTTCTTCTTTCTTCTTTCTTCTTTCTTCTTTCTTCTTTCTTCTTCTTTCTCCTCCTCCTCCTCCTCCTCCTCCTCCTCCTCCTCCTCCTCCTCCTCCTCCTCCTCCTCCTCCTTCTCCTCCTCCTCCTCCTTCTCCTTCTCCTTTCTCCTTCTCCTTTCTTCTTTCTTCTTTCTTCTTTCTTTCTTCTTTCTTCTTTCTTCTTTCTTCTTCTTTCTCCTCCTCCTTCTCCTCCTCCTCCTCCTCCTCCTCCTCCTCCTCCTCCTCCTCCTCTTCCTCCTCCTCCTTTTTCTCTTCCTCCTCCTCCTCCTCCTCCTCCTCCTCTTCCTCCTCCTCCTCCTCCTCCTCCTCCTCCTCCTCCTCCTCCTCCTCCTCCTCCTCCTCCTCCTCCTCCTCCTTCTTCTCTCTCTCTCATTATTTTTTTATGTGCTGTCTTTCCCCATAACAAAGTAAATTCCTTGAGGGCAGAGATTGTTTTGTGTTTTGCTTGTAATTTTAATTCCAGAGATTAGGACAATACCTTGCATACAGAAAAGTCTTAATGTATGCTTTTTGATTTGACTTGTTGGATTAAAATAAGGTTGTTGATGGCATCTACCTTCAAGATTGCTGTGAGAAACAGATGAAATAATATATGTAGATTACTTTGCAGATTTCAAGGTGTCATGTGGATGTTAATTATTCTAATTATTTTAAAAATCAACTTATTATTAAATATTAAAACTGGTTCTTAGTAACATAGTTTCATAATACCAAATGAACTTTAATTAACCAAAATCCTAATGAGGCTAAGATATGTTTTAATCTTCATGCTCATGTAGATATAAGTATTTCCTGTTTGGCGGTTACTAATTGTACAAATCATGTCAGGTTTATCTGTGGATATTTTGAAACAAGTATCCGAGTTATTAAATTCTGTGCAGATTCATTTATGTTGGATACACATTATAAACTTCTGCAGCATGTGGGTCTACTCAGCAACTCTGTTTCTTGGTATTTACTGTTTTCATTATAAATTATTTTAGTGATGCTTTTAATAGGAAAAAAATGACAATACTTTACAGTCAACTTAATTTTCTTTTCCTCCATTCTGGATGGGGGAAAAGCCAAGTAAGGTGGTTTAAGAGTATATTAGAATACACTGAATGTGCTTTCACATATCAGAGATGTCAAAAGGAGGGAGAAAAGAAAAGTATAAGGGAAGAATCTGTACCTTACTTTCCATATGCACAATAATCATCATTGTTCAGTATAAATCCTTGGCATTAGTTATGGGCTTTGAGTGTGAAGTTCAGCTCTTCTACTTGCTAACTATGGGACTTCTGGCAAACTTTTCTGCACTAGAGTTTCCTAATCTTTAAAATAAGATGTTTCAAATAGATAGGTTCCAAGGTCTTCTCCCATGCTAGAATATGTGTCCCAGTCATAGGTATGTTTGTGATCTAAATATTCCAGTGTAGATCAGAAGCACAGGAATTTACCTGTAATCCTGCCTCTCCTTTAGGAAATAGTAAATAAATTCTCACAAGTAGGAGATAAAATGTTTTGTCCCTATTTTATTTGGCTAGATCCTCTGTGGAGTATAGGATCAGAAAGTCATAAATATAGAAGGAACCACTAGAAGTTATCTGGTCCTACTATAAAGAAGCGGAAACGGGCTGAGAGAGATTGACTGATTTGCCCATGGTCACATAAGGAGTAAGTGGCAAAGTTGAGATTCAAACTGCTAATCTAAATTTAAAGCATCTTCATGTTTTTTGTTTGCTTGTTTGTTTTTTTCATGGAAAGATAGAGATTAGAAGTGAACAGGATAAGGCATCAGGGATTTGCAGCAATCTGTAAAGGTGAATGGAATTCCTAAACTGATGAGATCTGGAAGATAACAAAGGCCTGATGCATTGATCCTGAAGATTAAAGAACTTTGCTAGAGGAAAAAGTATTGGGAATATATTATGGGACACAAATAATAAGATCATCAACAAGAATTTTTCACTGGTATTTTATTTTTCTAAATATATGCAAAGATAGTTTTCAAACATTCACCTTCAGAAAAGCTCCCACAATAATTTATTGAGCAGTAATTTCACTGAATCATAAAAAATGGCAAATGTGAAAAATTCAAAGAAACTTGGAAAGATTTATCAATCAATACAAAGGAAAGTAAGCAGAACCAGAAGAAACACTGAACAAAATAAGGTAAAAGAAAACTCCACTGAAAGACATCAGTGCAGTGAAAGATAAGATTGCAAACTCAAAAGCAGCCTTCTCTCATATATATCACATTGAGAGAAATGTCCATTTTTTCCTCTCTTCTTAAGGATATGTTATGAGTTGCTTCTATGGGCATGAGAGAATGCTTTGTACATCCTTTCTGCAAAGCAGGAAATGTCTCCTGGCCTCAATGTATATAGCTGATGAGCAGTCTGGAGAGACCCTCCATAGAGAGAAATGGAGACAGCAATTGTGGGGGGTGGAAGAAGCTGAGTAAGGTCAACTCACTTGCTTTTGGACTAGTATGACTTCACAGGTAGGAAAAACCATAAGCATGTTAATGCTCATATTTCTTTCTTTGCCTCTTTGCTCTTGGGATAGCAATAGATGCTACTTGGTATCTACAGATTTCTTTTTCTCCTATGTCTGGAGTAGACCCCTCTGGGTCAAATCATTGCAGAGGAAAAAAGGAAGTTTCATTATTCTCCCCAATCTGTGTTCCATATACTTTAACTGGAGAATTTTATCTATTTTTGTCATTAATAAAAAGTTGCTATTTTTTTCAGTATAAACTAAATGGAATAATAACTATGTCCCATTTATATTATTCAGTAAGTTTTTCATAGTGACTACATTACTTATTATCATTTCTCTTCAAGAACTTGAGGAAAATGGGTTTAAACAAACTAAAGGACTTGCCCATGTTCAGGCCACCAAGTCAATGAAAGAGCCAAAACAAAGGTCATGAGATCATAGGACATAGAGCTGGAAAGGACTTTGTAAATTATCTTTTACCTTGAAATTCAGTGCCCTTTTTACTACATCATATTGTCTTTGTGGAATGTCAATTGTATCGAACCTTTCAGAATGAAAGATAGGATGTTATAACATTTCTAATAGTAAATCTTAAATAAGAATCTCATGTGTTATCTTCTATTTGGGAGTTGAGATTTGGGTCAGATCCCTAAAATGAATAATTTTGCTATAACCATATCACCATGAATTCATTATAAAGTCTAGTCATAATATAGAATGCCACAAAGAATTTGTGGCAAAACTAATACTTGAGTTACAAAAACACACTGATTTACATAACCAGATATGCAAACATTACAGATGATATGATGGCAAATAATAGATTCAAGACTGGAGCAGACAACAAAAGAAATTTTCTCATTTCTAATCAGGGTTGCAGTTCAGGATGAGATAATCAGTCATAGTTGAGATAGAGGAAAGAAAAGCAAGAGGTTGACATATTTTGGCTTGATGATTAGTTCCAACTAAGTTCAGATAGTGGGGAAAACAACTAAAGCAGGTCTTTGCAAAAGAAAACAGATGCAACATGGAAATATAAAACCCAACTTTGTTTTCTAAAAAGCTAAGTAAGCACATTCTTAGTCTTGAAAAAAAATTTTTTGATGTTTCCAAAAGGATTTCATTTGATAGCTTAAATATAATTTGAAGAGTGATTGTTTTCATTTTAGTGCTCCTTTCTATTCTCCCATCCAATAGACTTTCTCATATAGATGTCTTTTAGTAGTACTGCTTCAAGCAAAGCCCTGTTTGTACACTGGGGGGACAAACATCGCTACAAATAGTATTGCCCCATAATCCCACTGTATACTAATGCATTATTCTGTAGGGTGATGTGCCAGTTCATCTGTAAGAGACTGTAAGAATACTTAGCATGCTGATTTTGTATTCTCCAACAGTCAGCATTACATCAAATGAGTCTTTTGAGAGGATCTTGGATAGCAAGAAACTCATTGCTTATGATTTTGTGATTTTTTTTGACAGGCAGCTAAAAGGCATATGTCTTTGAAAATGGTGGCAACATAAGCTGTCTTAGAAAAGTTTAGAATTAAGGAGAAAAGTAAAAAAGATAAAATAAATAAATGGAAAAAACTCTATAAAATACATTTCAAATTTGTGCAGGTATCTATATGTATATATGTATACATATACATCTATGTCAAAGGTAATTTATACTAAGCATCAACATGTGAAGCCATGTATGCATTCTAAAGTGTTTTTTAAATGTCTCTGCACACATGCTTATATTATAGAAAATAAACCATTGTCTTAATTTAATTTAGATTTAAGATCATGGAAGCACTACCTAATTTATTTTAAGACTTCAGTAGAACATAGTCTCATCTGAAAAATTCCCCCAATTTTTTTTTCCTTTTTCCAGCATGTGTGAAAAAGACCAAAAAGCAATATGTATGGCTAGCTACTCTAGCACATTTTTTAAAAGTAAATTTATAACATTTATAGAGTTTCCTCATCTCAGCTGATTGGAGCAATTTTATTTCTGCAGATGCAGTTGAAATGGGCAAATTAGGAAAGCTCCTAAACATCTGAAAGAATCATAAATAAAAAAACCGAAAAATAGTAATAATAATGGTTAGGATAACCTTATTTTTTTTAACTTCACATACCACTCTTCTGTTACCCTTCCCCCTCCTTCCACTGTCTCTTCCCTACCCCCACTCCCCCTAAAAAATGAGGCCCTCGACATAAACAAGAACCTGGATGTTTACTGTGCTTTGTGCACACCCTCCAGTAGGGCAGGGATTCGGACACCCCCTCCCCCGTAGTTCCACAGTTCAGTGGCTTGGCTTAGGTGGGTTTGGAAATGCCGTAGAATGGCTCTTTGTTGATTTTCGCTTGTGCTAGGGCCTAGTGTTGCCGTGAAGCAAAATGCTATTGAATTTGTTCACTCAGGCAGAACACTCAACAGGAAGGAAGGAAGCAGCCATTCTTTCTGGTCCTATTGTCTGACCACCAGGCTTAAGCAATCAAACAGCTCTGTGGCCAGGGCTCGGGTGCTTGCAAGCCTGTCTGTTTTCTGGTGGGCGTGGGGGGAGGGGGACACAGGGATGGATGGAAGCCCAGCTCCTTATGGCTTTTACTTTGTTCTTGATACACTCGAACTGCATCTTTTCATGGCTCAGACACAGGTACCCATTTTCCAGCCCTGGAGAAAAGAAAGGAGAGCAGGACACAGACAGAGAAGGGGGTCAGAATGTGCGTGATTTGGAAAGACAATTAAGTTCTGCACTGGATTTGGCTGTGCCTCCGGATTTTCATTGTAAAGAGTCCTCAGGGGCAACTGGTCCAGCTTTTTAACGAAATTCGGTTTATGGTTAGTCAGCATTCTGCTTGCCTACCACCCGAGGAAGCTATGTCACTATTTAAAGTGATTAGCAGAAGAAAGTACCCTTGATGCTTAAAGCTGTAACAAAATACTAATTTGGAATGATGAATCTTGCATTAATGTACATTGTGTCTTTAAATCCAAATTTCACCCTCTTGGGGAAAAGATTCCCACTCACTACATAGATTTTGTAATTTCCCCCAAAGGATCCATGTAGTGAAATTCTGACTCAATTCTATCACTTGTAACAAATTCTATTAAGATATATTAATTCTTTCCTAAATATATTTTTCAGTTGTTGAGTACAGTTTCAAAATCCTTTTTTTTTTTTTTTTTTTTTTTAAGAGCAGAAATTTCACATGACTCATCTCCATTTATATGTGATTTTTAGGGGGAAAACCAAGAATGATCTATCTAGTTAAATTTGATTAATAGCTTGGCAACATTTTTTAAATGGCTCTTACATTTCACTCATAGTGGTTTGAAGATGAACTTTTAACTTTTATGAGGTTAAGCAACTGTAATGCTTAACACAATAATTTACAAATTTCAGTCACAAGCAGTTGCTTAATTTGGCTTTGTAAATGAGTACTTTATGCCACAATGTGCCTTCAGCAGGAATAAACACCAAAGAGGTGAAGATCATAGGATCCAAGGGCTTAAAGCTGCAAGGGAACTTATAGGTCATGAAGTCCAAGCTCCTCATTTTGCAGATGAAGTGCTTGACAAGGAACTTAACCTTCTTTTGAAGATGGATGGTTAAATCAGATAATCTTTGGTTCAGTAGAGTTCTAAAATTCACATTCTAATAATAGAGTTAGAGATAGAAGGAGCCTCAGAAATCATCGAGTCTAACCCTTTTATCTCAAAAAAGTTATATCTCATTTTTACGTTACTTCCAGTTCCCAATGAATATCCTTTCTTTTCTTTCTGTCTATATCTTTATCTGTTTTCTTTGAATCTGCCTTTACCTCTGCCTCTTTGTTTCTCTCAATGTCTATCTCTCTTTCTTAGAATTATCCCCTATAACAAAAGAACAATAGTTGAAAAGAGATTTTAAAAAATTGTTTGTCAGTCATGTCCATTTCTTGATGACTCCATTTGGGGTTTTCTTGGCAAATGTACTACAGTAATTTTGTCATTTTCTTCTCCAGCTTATTTAACAGATGAGGAAACTGAGACAATCAAGACTCAATGACTTGCCTAGGATCACTTAGCTAAGAAAGTGTTTTTAAACTGAATTTGAACTCAGGACTTCCTGACTCCAGGCTCAGTATTCTATCCATTGTGCAACCTTGCAGCTTGAAGAGGGAAGGGCCTTCTACAAAAGATAGTATTTGACCTGAACTTTCAAGGAAGGGTAGACACATTTAAATGAGGACTTTCAAAGGCATAAGTTGGGACAAAGAGTATCACCTATGGGAATGGCAGATAGGATAGCTGGATTGAGGGACAGAGTATAACTACACTGGAAAAGTGAAAAGTATCTGATTGTGAAAGGTTTTAAATGTGAAACATAGCATTTTAAAATTTGATCCTAGAAATAATTGAGAGCAACTGGAATTTATTGGGACATGGGGGAGTGAAGAGGGCAAAGGGCTATCTTGGTCAGACCTTCAATTTAGTAAAAAAACATTTTGATGGCAGGATAGAGGAAGAATTAGAGTGAGGAGAGATTTGAGTCAGGGAGACTAATTAGAGTACCATTAAAATAACAGACAAACGGTGATGAGGGCCTATACTAGGTGGTGACTGTGGTATTTCAGAAAAAGGAATACATGAAAGCAGAACCAAGTAGCTAGCTGTCTTTTCTATGTCTGCAACATGTACTCTCACAAAATTTCCCCAGTAATCATAATAATTGAAAATTAAAAGTTCATCCCTTTGAAGGAAAAGTTGAAGATCTCTGAGGCAGAATTCCTCTATGTTTACCTAATATAGGAGATCAAATTGATATAATGACAGATAAAGGCCAAGACTTGTTAGATATAGATAAAAAGTAGAGGGGTTGACATAGTATTTAGCTCAGTGCCTAGCATATAGTATTTGCTTGACAAATGTTTAAATCAGGGATGGGAAGATTTGCAGTGAATAAAATCTTTCTTGGTAGAGACAATGTTTCACGTTGATAAAATCATAGTTCTTCAACAAATCAATTAATCAACAAGTATATTAAGTACCTATTGTGTACTAGGTCCTAGGACATCATTCTAAGTACTAAGTATACTAATAAAGGAATGAAACAATTTCTAACTTCAAGAAACTTAACATTTACTAGCAAAATACAGTAAGTTCACAGAGAAGTAGTTAGAAGTTGGATGTGAAATAAATATATTGCCATTTGGAAGGAGGGCATTAATATTTGGGGGATCCAGGAAAAGCCATTTGAAGGAGGAGGTACTTGATCTGAACCTTTGGAGCAAGCCCTTTCAAAAGGTAGAAGTAAGAAATGAGATCATTCTAGGCACAAGAGAAAGCCTATGCAAAAGAGATAAAAAGATAGAATCCCTTGGAGAACAGCAAGCAGGTCAGTTTGGCTAGACAATAGAATTCCCGAAGAAGAGTAAAGTGTAATCAGCCTGACTCCCAATAGCTTCTAGTGGCAAATGGAGAGGTTAGTCGTTTGTCTTAAGGAGAATGAAAACCATTGAATTAGAAAAGGGAGAAAATCTTTAGCACAGAACCAATTAAGAGGCTATTAAAATAGTAGTATTGAAAAATAATGAGAACCTAGCCTAAGGTGGCTGTGGTTTGAGTAGAGAGAGGAGAGTGGATGTGAGAGTTGTTAAATAGATAGAATCAACACATCTAACTTAATTGGACATTGGAGAAAGTTGAGGAGTCAAGAATAATAACTATTTTATAAACTTAAACAAGGATGTCCTTGAAATAGAACAGAAATAGAGAAGTTAAGAAGAAGGATCATTTATGTGGAAAGATAATGAGTTCTGTTTTTTTACATGTTATTTGATATGTCTATGAATTTTCCAGGTGGACATGTCCAGCAGGCAAAGATAAGAGAGTAGAACTCAAGAGAGATGATGATAGTTGAATATGTAGATGTGGGAGTCATTTGCATAAGGTGATAATTAAATACATGAGAGTCCTATGAAATGTAAAGGAAGATATGAAGAATAAGAACAGTTGTTATTTTTCAGTCATGTCCCTCTCCTGGTGACCCTATTCAGGGTTTTCTTGGCATATAATTACAGTAATTTGCCATTTCCTTCTTACTTTACAGATGAAGAAATTGAGGAAAACAGGGTTAAGTGACATTCTTAGGGTTTCACAGCTAATTAGCGTTACTGAACTAATGTCTTCCTGATTCCAGGCCTAGCTACATAGGGAATAGAATACAGTGCAAAGGAAAATGAGATGGAATATTCTAACGAGTAGAACTACAACCATGACAAAACAGTATCATGAAAATCCAGGAAAGAAAGGAATCCAATAAAAATGGATAGTCAACGTTATAGTCAAACATTATTGAGAAATCAAGCAGGATAAGAATGGGGGGAAAGCCATTCGTTTTGTGCAGTAATAAGGAAATCATGGAGAAAATGATCTTAGAGAAAGCAGGAAGAAAAGTAACACTAAGAATAAGTTTAGTAATGAAGGCTAAGCTAAATCCAATTAATGGATACTAAAGTTGAACTGGGTCATTCTAAGACCCATAAGGACTTTTTCCTGACATAACATTTTATTTTTCATATTTCATTAAAAAGAATATGTCATAATTGATTTTTAATTCTTTTAATAGATAATCAAATAAAATGATACAATCTTAAACTTCACCTCAAAAGTCATCATATCTAAACAAAAATTCCTTTTAAATGGTCATTCTGACTTCACTTGAAGACTTGGAGTGAGAAGGATCCACTATTTTTTTATTTTTTTATTTTTTTATTATATATATATATATATATATATATATATATATATTTTATAATATTATCCCTTGTATTCATTTTTCCAAATTACCCCCCTCCCTCTATTCCCTCCCCCCGACGACAGGCAATACCATACATTTTACATGTGTTACAATATAGCAATACCATACATTTTACATGTGTTACAATATAGTCTAAGTACAATACATGTGTGTGAATATCATTTTCTTGTTGCACAATAAACATTAGAATCCGAAGGTACATGCAACCTGGGCAGACAGATATTAGTGCTAACAATTTACATTCCCCTCCCAGTGTTTCTTCTCTGGGTGTATCTACCTCTGTCCATCATTGATCAACTGGAAGTGAGTTGCATCTTCTTTATGTTGAAGATTTCCACTTCCATCAGAATACATCCTCATACAGTATTGTTGTTGAAGTATACAGTGATCTTCTGGTTCTGCTCATTTCACTCAGCATCAGTTGATTTAAGTCTCTCCAACCCTCTCTGTATTCCTCCTGCTGGTCATTTCTTACCGAGCAATAATATTCCATAACTTTCATATACCACAATTTACCCAACCATTCTCCAACTGATGGACATCCATTCATCTTCCAGTTTCTAGCTACAACAAAAAGAGCTGCCACAAACATTTTGGCACATATATGTCTCTTTCCGCTCTTTAGTATTTCTTTGGGATATAATCCCAGTAGTAGCGCTGCTGGGTCAAAGGGTATGCACAGTTTGATAACTTTTTGGGCATAATTCCAGATTGCTCTCCAGAATGGCTGGATTCTTTCGCAACTCCACCAGCAATGTATTAGTGTCCCAATTTCCCCACATCCCCTCCAACATTTGTCATTATTTGTTCCTGTCATCTTAGCCAATCTGACAGGTGTGTAGTGGTATCTCAGAGTGGTCTTAATTTGCATTTCTCTGATCAGTAGTGATTTGGAACACTCTTTCATGTGAGTGGATATAGTTTCAATTTCTTCCTCTGAGAATTGTCTGTTCATATCCTTTGACCATTTATCAATTGGAGAATGGTTCGGTTTCTTATAAATTATGGTCAGTTCTCTATATATTTTGGAAATGAGACCTTTGTCAGAACCTTTGTTTTTAAAAATATTTTCCCAATTTGTTACTTCCCTTCTAATCTTGTTTGCATTAGTATTATTTGTACAGAAACTTTTTAGTTTGATGTAATCAAAATCTTCTATTTTGTGATCAATAATGATCTCTAGTTCTCCTCTGGTCATAAATTCCTTCCTCCTCCACAAGTCTGAGAGGTAGATTATCCTCTGTTCCTCTAATCTATTTATTATCTCCCTCTTTATGCCTAAATCATGGACCCATTTTGATCTTATCTTGGTATATGGTGTTAAGTGTGGATCCATATCTAATTTCTGCCATACTAATTTCCAGTTTTCCCAACAGTTTTTTCCGAATAATGAATTTTTATCCCTAATGTTGGAATCTTTGGGTTTGTCAAAGATTAGATTGCTATAGATGTACCCTTTTTTGTCCTTTGTATCTAATCTGTTCCACTGATCTACCGGTCTATTTCTTAGCCAATACCAAATGGTTTTGGTGACTGCTGCTATATAATATAGCTTTAGATCAGGTACACTTAGACCACCTTCCTCTGAGTTTTTTTTCATTAGTTCCCTTGCAATTCTTGACCTTTTATTCTTCCATATGAATTTTGTTGTTATTTTTTCTAGGTCATTAAAATAGTTTCTTGGGAGTCTGATTGGTATAGCGGATCCACTATTTTTGAAGGCAGAACATTCCTTTGTCATAATGGAAAATTGAAAGAGAATGCAACATTCTACATCAATAGTCCCTAGTCTTTATAGGAAGAAGAAAATGTATTACATTATTTATTCTTCTGGATCAAGAATTAATCATTACAGTCTATTGAACTTGGATTGACTTTTAGTGTTGACCAGGTTTGTTTTGTTTTGTTTTTTGAGTCAAAGTGCTCAACCTTGAGGACTTCTTCCAAAAACATTATATTTTTGGAATTATGAAAAGTTGTATTTGAAGTGTAATGGAGGCTTCACATCTCAGATAACAACTTCTGGGATATATATTTATATGTATGTATATTTTTATATATCTATATATCCAATAGTGATGTTACTAGCTACATGATTAAGTTGGCTGTCTGGCTATACAATTAGCTTCCTTGCTATCTATGGATTTATAGTTCTCTGGTTTGTAATCAGGATTCTATGG
Organism: Sminthopsis crassicaudata; assembly: GCF_048593235.1. Taxonomy (NCBI): domain Eukaryota; kingdom Metazoa; phylum Chordata; class Mammalia; order Dasyuromorphia; family Dasyuridae; genus Sminthopsis; species Sminthopsis crassicaudata. Next base: position 124,860,467 of record NC_133619.1, on the reverse strand, counting down.
TGTGGTAAGCTTCCTGGTCCTGCTGGATACTTTATTTCTGTTTTTCTACTGTTGAGAACTTCTTAAGTTTGTGCATTGTCAATTCTTTGCAAATCAGCTTTTGGGCTAATATTTTATGTTTGGCCAGCACAAAGTAGTGCTGTAAAGAATAATTTTATTTTTATTTTTTGAAAAACACTTTCTAAGGCCCAGATGGACATATTTCTTGACCCAAATTGATAAATTACCATTAAAATCACATATACACACATGACCTAAATATGTCATTTTAGAGATATCTTTGACTATCGTGATTATTTTAAAATAAAAGGATAGAGGTCACTAAGGCTTTTATTTCCCCAAAGAAATTTTAATGAGGTTCAGGATTCTTAATAGATTTAACCTGGTTTAAGTGAACTAAGCAGCAAGGCTAACTAGAGTAGCTAGAAAGCTCTCTGGGGGATATAAGAACTGTCAGAGAGTTCTGGGTGACAAATGAGCTTATCAGCTGGAAGAGATTTGATTTACAATGAAAATTTCTGTTGTGCACTGAAGATATCTCATTTAGAAGCCAATGACCTCATTGCTGATGAATGATGAAGCAAAGACAAAAAAAAAGGAAGGAAGTTATTGGGCATGTTGAAAATTGACCCAAAATGATCTGATGAATCAAATCTGTCAAAAGTTTGTCACTATGACCCAGTTCTTTTATAGCAATTAACCTGGGGTCCATGAGCTTAAAAATACTTTGGTAAGTGTATTTTAATATAATGCATTTAAAATGTAATTTTAGAAGATATATATATATATATATATATATATATATATATATATATATATATTACCATTTTATTATTACACAAAAAAAGATTTACTGACTCCTTATTTTCTAATTCACAAGTATTCTTGCTTTTTTCTTTTTGAATAGCAAATACCCCTTCGTTCCTCAAATTATGTAGTCAAAACAGCTATAAAAGCAGTCCCCATCAGAACTTAATTCCAAATCTTCAACTGTACTATTTCTTCCAGATAGAATGAGAAAAGGTTTTGAAAGTATAATTAAGGGCTAGGAATAAGGAACTTGAAATATATCCATTGGGTTATGGTTTTATGGTAAAAGACTCATAAACCTATAGTAGTACTTATTAAAAAGATTTTTAAAATGTGATAGCCTCATTGGCATGTTTAAGTGAAGCTAAAAAATATATTTAAAGAAACGATGTTGTTCTTTATGGCAGTAATTAGGTATACCAGCCCATAGAAATGCATCAATATCCTCATTCATTGTGGATGGATTCTTCTCTTTCCTCATTAAAAATGTCAATATAATCTTCTTCTCTTTTCAAAACATAACCTTGAAATCTTTTAATATCCTTTCAGAACTAGTGGCTAGAAGAAGAAAGACATTATTTACAGTTGGTAATACATAAGTTTGTCTATGAGGACCATCATTCATACTTTGAGTTCTTTTACAGAGGTGTGTGATTTCTCTGAGATCCCTTCCAATTTTTTAATAGTATTTTCTCCTCAATTACATATCAAGCCAATTTTAGTATTCATTTTCACAAGATTTTGAGTTCCATATTTTTCCTTTTCCACCCCTATACATCTCTCTTCCTAAATTTGATATAGATTTGATATAGATTATACATATGCTTCCTGATTTTAGTCCTAGCTCCTTTGCCTTTCAGAATATCATATTCCATGTCTCTGATTTTTAATGTTGCAACTGCCAAAGCAATATCCTGATTGTGGTTCCCTGATATTTGAATTGCTTTTTTTCTTGCCCACATAGAGTATTTTTCCTTGTCCTGATAGTTTTATAAATTTGTTTTAATGTTCCTTGTTGTTATTATTTTGAGATTTCTTTTCTGAGGTGATTGGTGGATTCTTTCAATACCTATTTTGCTTTAGTTCTAGGATATCAAGAAAGTTTTCCTTTCCTAATTTCTTGAAAGATACTGCCCAGATCCTCCTTTTGGTTAGGACTTTCAGGTTATCTAAAGATCCTGACATTTTTCTCTTATGGATCTATTTTTCAGGTCAGCTATTTTTCCAGTGAGATATTTTACATTTTCTTCCATATTTTTTTCATTCTTTTTGAATTTGTTTGATTGATTTGTGATAGCTCTTTGGATATAGTTTAAAAAGTTGTTTTCTTCAGTGGATTTTTGTATCTCCTTTTCCATTTGGCCAATTCTCTCTCTCTCTCTCTCTCTCTCTCTCTCTCTCTCTCTCTCTCTCTCTCTCTCTCTCTCTTTGGACAGTTGTTTTCTTTTTTTCTAAGCTTTTTTTTATAAGTCTCTTGAATCATTGTCATTTATTTTTACAATTTTTATTCTACCTCTTTTATATGAGTTTAAGCTCCTCTTTGAGTCTTCTGTGAGTTCTTTCTGGGTTTGAGGTCATTTCCTGTTTTTCTTGGGGTTTTGACATCTTTGTCACTTTTTCAGTTTGTGTTTTGGTTTTCCCTGTAACCAAAATAATTTTCTGTGGTTAGATTATTTTTTGTTGCTATTTTTTGCTTATCTTTTTTGGTCTTTTTTTCCTTTCTTTTAAATTTGAGCTCTGGAAAGATAATTTGGCACTAACTTGTTTTAAGAAACAATCTCAGCCATTGCCAAATGTTCTAATTTTAAACATAGAATATTTAACTTTCCCTTTCAACTTTTTTATTTGTATGCATGAATGTGTGATTGTATGCATAAGTAAGCATATTGTACCTCAGTTTCCTCATGTAAATATTTGGCATAATTAAATTGAGCCTTTACTCATCATTTAGGTCAGTCGTAAAGGTTGACTAGGAATTTTAAAAGAAAATTAGAAGTTGAGGCATCACACCATGTACTAGTGCCAGAAACTAATACCTAGTACTAAATATTAGGTGATCAGAAAACATAGAGAAAAACCAATCCTTGGGCCCAAGCCAAGAAAGATGAAGAAAGAAAGGAAAGATTTCTAGTCCTTCTAGACTTTCTTGATGGCTTAAAGTTCCTTAGACCACCAAGAAAACTAAACCTCAGTTTAGGAAAATCTGTAAAGAAGTTGCAAAACACTGTTACTAATTAAAACTGTGTGAAACTGCTAATTTTCACTTCATAACTATCCATGCACCAAGATGAGAACTACACAGGGCTCAGCAGTTTGGGTCAGATTAGATTTTGCTGAGACTTTTCAATAGCTTTAATTTTGATTTCCTGGGAATTTAGTTTCATCTGTTTTCACATAGCCAAACCCCAAACTGGCTGTCTTAAAGATTTGGGGTTGTCACAAAACCAAAACAAAATAAGGACTCTCCAACGGTGAGGTTTTCATGGTTTATGTAAAAGAGATTAGCATGGCACCAATGTATCATGCTAGTTGTATGAAGCCATTTTTAAATAATTAGGATACATAGGTTAGAGAAAAGTCTTTCTTTCTCTCTTACAAAAGTCTTGGCCTATAAATGAAGACAAAAGGATCCATTTTTGAATAGTGACTTGCTTAAATTTCAGTGCCCAAAGTGAAATTTTGCAAAGATGTGAAAGTGGAATTCATTTCACTATTCCAAGAAATGTCATCTTGGAACCCCCAAATTTCTAAATACTCAATCTTTTTGAGTTAAAGTTGAGTAGAAGTTAAAAGAGAAAGATTTTGAGATAACAAGGAAATTTTATTATGTATCATAATCCTACCCAATACATTATCAATTTGAACTCAAGTTCTTTTGACCCTCCTGGGTCATTTGGAAAATAATAACAATGAAGAAACTAGAACCCAAATGTTAAAAAAATATTCCAGCATTTTTACCCTTCTAAGAGATATCCCATAATTTATCTTCCACCTTTTCACTCCCTCCCTCCTTCTCTCCCCCACACTCCTTCTCTCTCTTTTGTGTTTGAGCCAATTGGGGTTAAATGATTTGCCCAGGGTCATACAGCTAGCAAGCATTAAGTGTTTGAGGTGATATTTGAACTCAGGTCCTCCTAACTTCAAGGAAGGTCCTCTATCTACTCTCATGAGTACCCTGACCTATGACCACACTGACCTATAACTTATTAATCAATCAGTATGCATTTGTTAAGTACCTATTATGTACCAGTCACTTAATTAGGAGATGGAAATAAAAAAGACAAACACTGAAATAATCCCCCTTCTCTTGGAGTTTATATTCTCTGAAAATATAGAATGTTAGAACTGAAAAGGCATGTCATGCCTTATATATGTGTTAATAAGACAATAGAACTCTCCACTATTAGCTATGAGTTACCAATCAATCAGTCAGTCAATCAAATAAGCATTTATTAAACATCCATGATGTGCCAGATATTGTATTAGGTACAAAGAATACAAATCTAAAGAAACAGTGAAAAATGCCTCCTCTTGAGAGGAGAAAACAACAAATACATATATAAATATATAACACAATAAATATAGAAAATAAATATAAATGTAGAGGATATTAAAAAAACTAATATAAAGTGATCTGGGAGGGAAGGAACTAGTAGTTGGAAAGGATAGGAAAAGATTTCATGTAGAAAATGAGTCTTGAAAAGATATGATTCTATGAGGAATGAGGGGAGAGTGAATTCCAAGAATTGACTATTATCAGTACAAAGTACAAAGTACAAAAATGGGAGATGGAATATTCTGTGACTAACAGAGAGGCCAGTTTGGATCATATTGTGCAATAGGGAGAATATTATCAATGAGGTAGGAAAGATAGATTGGGATGAGGTTGTTAAGGATTTTTAGTACTAAACAGAGGAGTTTATATTTTATCTTAGAGACAAATGTGGAGTTTAGCCAGTAGGTGGGTTACAAGGTCAGTTTTTAGTTTAAAGAAAATCACTTTGGCAATAGTTTTGAAGGCTGCATGAGTCTGAAGAGAAACTTGAGGCAAGAAGAATAATCAGTTGGCTGTGTGAGTGATGATGAGAGCCTGAACTAAGATGTAGCTTTATGATTAAAAAAGGAATTGAATGTGAGAAATATTGTGTAAGTAGAAAAAAGTAGCATTAGATATGTGGGATGAGGGGAAGAGACTGATAAGTCAAAGATAATACTGAGATCATAAACATGGAAGCCTGGAAGGAGGTTGATATCTTCCTTGGTAATAGGGAAGTATAAATGAATAAGTTTGAGTTTGAAGAGTTTGAAAATATTGAGTTTGAAGTGTCTTTGAAACATTCCATTTTAAATATCCAATAGGCAACTGGTGATGTAAGATTGAAATTCAGGGGAGAATCTGACTAGATATATCTGTGCATCATCTACATTGTTATGATTACTAATAAAATAGATGCTAATGAGGAAGTCAAGGGATAAAAGTGGAGAGGAAAGAGAAAAGGCACTATAGGAAAAAATTTTGTGGCATATCCACAGTTCAGGAGCATAATATGAAGGAATAGTCAGAAAGGTAAGAGCTAAATGGAAAAGCAGATGGGAGACAGAATCAAGAAAAGAGTGGTTAATAGTGTCAAATGCAACATAAAAGTTACTAAAGATAAGGACGAATAAACATCAGATTGGTAAATTGGTATTGATCATTGGTAACTTTGAAGAGAAGCATTTCAGTTGAATGACAAAATCAGAAATTAGATTATATCAGGTTGAAGAGTAAGAGGAGAGATAAAAGCATTGAGTGAAGATTGCATTTTTAAGAATGCTAAGAAAGGGAGAGATATAGCTTCTGATAGCTTGAGGGGATGACAAAGTCTAGTGAATATTTTTAAGAGTGGGGAGAAGGTTTATTTTTTTTTCAAATTCTAAATTTAAATACATAAAAAGAAAGACAAATAAGATAAACACAAGGTAGATTGGGGAAATGGAACTAGCAATTGGGATAAATAAAAACTTTATATATTAGATTGTACTCAAGTTAAATCTCAGAGAGTGAACCTGAGGCAGAGATGAAAATAATTGGATTCTAAGGATGAGCTATAGTCAGTACAAAGTATATGCTGTACATGCAGCAGAAAACAAAAAAAAAATTGTATATGAAACTGAGAATCTTCATTTCAGATTGCTTCCCCCCCCCCAATTGATAGTATATTCTACACATTACTTTCAAAACTATCCTATTGGTATTTCCTTTTGCACTTCTGTTTTCTTTTGTGCATTTTAAAGTGTTTCATTGGCCCTATTTCTCTTTGCCATCATTATTACTGACACTTTCTTCCTTTTATTAACAGTCAGGAGATGCAGACAGTGTATTTGTCAGGGGTAAATGATGGAGCAGGGAGAAGAAGCTTTTGCCTGGTAAGACTCAGAAAATGGGGTGAAGAAGTCTCTGTTCAGAGCTAACCATACAGTGAGGAAGAAAATTGTTTAGGAATGACCACAAAGAAATCTTATCATCTGTCATTTTTAGAGTAGGCTGGGAAAAATACTTTGTCCTACAATGGATTCATTCTCTTGGAGGTGTAGGGGGAGAGGCTTGGAATCATAGATATTTGTTTCCTTCTGCTGGACATTAACACCTGATTAAATATCTTTCTACCATCCTCTTCTTCTTCCACTCGTGAGTTCTTTCTGGGGAGCCTCTATTTTGGTGACAGGTTGAAGCCAGCCAAGTTTCAATTTCATGGTTTCTTTCCTAGATTAATTGTTGACTCTCCAGACTTAACCATAATGGCTCTACATAAATATTGTCCCTTCCTTTTTCCTCAAAGGATGCACTAGCTTTTCAACTTCATTTTATTTGTTGTATTACCCCAGTAGAATATAAACTTCTAGAAGGTAAGTACTCTTAAGTTTTTATTTATTTTTTTATCCCTCGTACTTAGCATATCTGGCACACAGTAACTACTTAATAAATGTGTATTGTTTTACTGACTGTCTCACTGCTCCCATTAAAAATTGAAAGAGAAAAAAAATAAAAATAAGTATAGTCAAATTACAGTAGCCATATTCAGAAAATGTCTATTCCTCAAAAACATTTGTGTATTACTTGAGTTTATCATCTCTTTGTCAATATGAGTAATATGCCTCATAATAAATCCACTAGACATGTGGTGCTCTAGTCAGTGTACTTAAGTCTTTTAAAATTGTTTTTATCTTTACAATATTATTTTTTTCCTTCCAGGTTCTACTCAATTTGTTATGAATCAATTAACATGAATGAAGATTCTCTTCAACTATTTCTTTCATTATTTCTTTTGGTACAGTAAAACTATATTACATTTATACACTATTATTTGTTTAGCTTATTCTCAATTTATGAACACCCTGCCAGACTTTTGTTATTTATTTCCTTCCCTTTAAATCTTCACTTCAGGATCAGGCAAGTTGTTTTGCTTCTACCTATTTCCTCCCTGGTATTATCCTCTCTCTTAACTCTCCCACCTCTTCAATTCCTCACAGTTTCCAGATCAATAAGGTTTATCTGCTACATTATCCTCTCCTTCCTCCTTGTTTGTACATTCAATGTTGAGAAATTGGAAGTCCCGTTGTCTTTCTTCCTATTTTCTTCACTAAATTATTCTTTTTATCTATGCTTTCTATGCTTTCGAACACTCAAAACAGTATTTTAGATACTGTTTTTCTTTTTTTTTTTCCTTTTTAATTCCCTCACTATAATTTTGAAGATATTTAAGTTTTGAAAGGAATATACCTAGTTACAACATTTGGACCAACATCATTATGTAATCTCTTCCAGTTACTAAAATAAACTTGACTTATCTTGACTTGTGTTTATATTTCAAAGTACCTATTCAGCCATGGTCTGCTCATAAAAAAAAAAAATACTAGAAAGTTCTGGATTCTCTTAAAAGTCCATTGTCTTCCATGTTAATTTATATCCAAATATTTGGGTTAATTTATTCTTGATTATAAACATATTTTCACATTTTGGAATATTGCATTCCAAGATCTCTCATTTAAAATAATAAGCTACCAGGTCTTGTGTGATCCTCACAGTGATTCTTTCATCCTTGAATTGCTTTCTTTTGGCTGCTTGTATATTATTTCTTTGAAATGGGAGCACTGCATGTTTGCTATATCAGAAACTTTTCATTTTAGAAGGCAAAAAGTAAATTATTTGCTATCTTCATTTTGTCCTCTGGATATAATAGATCTGGGAATTTTTATTTATGATTTCTTATTCACAGTATCTATGATTTTTTAAAATCATGTGTTTTGGGGGCACAATGATTCTTAAATCATATTTACTTGATGTATATTTTAGGTGAGTTTTTCTTATATATCAAACATATTTATTTTAAAATCTTGTGTTTTAACATTCCTTGCTTCCTCATGGAGCCATCCTAGTGTTCAGGATAAAGTTTAAAACTTTCTCTTTCAACTAATCGTTCTTCTAGTTCTTTATTGGAGATCTTTTTTTTTTCCTTTAAAGAAATTTTTGTTTTACTTCTCATGGTTATTTATGTAGTACTTAAAAAAAATTCAATTATTCCTTTGAATTCCTGCTTTTTGTCTTTTGATTTTTTGGTAGGTATTATCAGATGCACAGTTTTTAAAAATACTGGTTGGCATTTTATTTGTTTTGCTTATATTTTTAGCTTCAGTTCTTAAATCATGACTTTGTGCCTGAGCATCTCTTTGTCTTTGAATTTGAATGTGGATGGTAGTTGGCCCTATGTGGGTTTCCAGTGGTGTGGTAGGAAGAATATTTCTTAAAATCTGTAACTTTGTAGGTTAGGCAATTAAAACGAATTAAAACCATCCTAAGACTTGATTGGTTCGGGCCATTGACATCATTTCCTAGTCACCTGAAAAAAGAAGCCAAAAACCGAACTCCAGCCTGTCTGCTACTTGGCAACTTAGAGGCAAGAAAATTATGTTCAGCTGTATCAATACAAGTGTCCTCACTGTATATTCTTTCCTTGCTATGGCTCTGAATTGTTAAATAACTACAAGTGTCTCATTTTATTTTGTTATCAGATTTGTAAGAGGGGACTAGCCTGACTCAGACAAGCCCACAAGAATAGGTTTCTTTATATCTTTATTTTCCTTTGCATTAAGATTATTTATGATTATATCATCAGAATTCCAATTTTTAAATTCCCCTATTTCTCTTTGACTGATGAGGTACAGTAGGGAACTCCCCCCCAAGCTAAATCTATTTTATAGATTTTAAATTTTATATTTGCATCCTTCTTTGCCACTTATCAATTGTGTAAACTTGGACCAATCATTTGAACTTTTAACCTGAGTTTACTCTTCTATATATAATTCTGAATTCTGATTAGATAATCTTTAAAGTCCTTTGCAGTACTAAATCTCTGATCATAGGAACTTTTTCCTTTGAAAGTTCCTGCACATGGGGTCTCACATACTTTTCTACTGAAATTGTCAAAATTTTTCTTCCTAACGTCTAGGGACATATCTGACTTGATGGTGTAATAATTTCAAAGGTTGATGAATTCCAAAGTGTAAATGTGCAACTTTTGGGTGACTAAAATGTGAGAAATGTCACATGAACTTTTAGAAGTTTAGGATGGGCAAGATCTAGGTGTTAAAGGATCTTCAATATTGATTTGCTTTTTTTTCTTTTGAATTTCAATTGCTTCATCCCCTATTACTGAATTCTGTATGCACACATTTAGATATTTGTACATACATATACATATACATATGTACAAATACATGTATAAATTATAAAGATACCTGATTTAGGGATATTGGGGAATATCTCAGTAAAGATGAAACAAACAATCTTTAACTGAGAAATGAAAGGAAGCAGTTAACAGCAGCAATGTTTCCCTTATAAAATGTGATACTTTAATGAGATCTGAAAATCAGAATCTGGATCAATATAACTAAAGTCAGATTTTAGAGGGTCAACTTGAAGAAAAAGCAGAGTAGATTTTAGGTAGTCTTATAATCACTTTAGGAGCAAAATTCCTATTATCTAGCACAGAAAAGAACAAATGTTTCTTTAACTTTCAATGCTCAGAAAACAATCTTCTCCTTTCCTTTATAGGTTTAAAGTAATAATTTGTATAAATAAAAATGTTCTAATAAAATATGCAGAATGGGTTTTTACCTCAGATAAAATCTTTCAGCCAAAAATGTTATGGCTTCATTCTTCAAATTATTTTAATTTACTTGAAAGTTACTGTAGTAGCCCAAGAAGCCATTTCAACCTTTATATTAGTAATTATTCTTGATTGGCTGTCTGAAAATCTGTTTCATATAGATAAGGGATAATGACAAATGTTGAATGTAGCAAACTTTTAGTCCTGTATATATGTGGATGTTGTCACAATCCAAGGCTAAGACTTTTGTAATGTGGAATTTCTTAAATTATTCCATTAGATGCAAGATCATGTTTGTGGATGAGAGTGGAAGACAAATACTAGATTTTTGTTTGTTTTTGTTTATTATTGTTACTGTTGTTAAGACAGTATCTACTGTCTTATTGATAATTTTATCATTTGAATTGAATTATACTTGATAGTTTCTACTTGTTAATGTTTTCTCTCTATTATACTTATTTTTTAATATTTTATATTTACTTATCTATCTTTATGTTATACCCACATCACTTCCCTCTCCTACCATTGCAAATAGAATGCAAGTTCCTTGACCTCAGGGATTCTTTCATTTCTGTCTTATACATAGCATACTTCCTGACATGTAGTGAGTAATGGATAAATCCTTGTTGAATAAATTGTGTGAGTTTAGTCAGATAATCACTGTGAATGACGTATTTTTCGACTGAATTAGCTCCTTAGTTGACTTAGCTCTACAAGGTCAGAGATTTCATCTTAATTATATTTTTATCTTCTCTGGCACCGAAGTTAGTGTACTACAAATAGTAAGTGCTAATAAGTAATTTGTGAATGACTAAATGGTGAATGAATGAAAATACTTATCACTATTACATTGTGGGATTATAACATTTAAAAAAAGGACTGCCATTGTGCAATGACCTGGTCATCTTTGAAAGATACACTTTATTTTTTTCCATTATAAACTTAACACAAATATATAAAGAAACAGGAAGAGGATTTCATATGAAAACATGTAACTATTATATATTTTTAAAAGTATATGTTAAATTCACTGTGACAATACCCACATTGTTCCTACTTTTTGTGTATTCCATTCTTCTATTTTTTTCTATGTTTTTTTAAACTTTTCATTGGCATGTTTCCTTAAGACATAATTTATTTTCAAAACTTAATATTTTATTAAGAAATATCTTTATATTTTCATTGTGCAGGAGTTTGATCAAGGGAGCAAACCTTTATGCTGGGTCTACTTTAAAAATGAGAGAGGGAAGAAGGGGATGCCATTCTTTTTACAGAAATTCTGAAAGAACTTAAGCATGAATTGAAGAAGTGCATTAGGGTTTAGAGCAGACCAAGATTAAAAATAAAACAGTGGCAGGGAAATACTGCGTATCTCAATATTTTTTTTCCAGTGGGAGTTGCTGAAAGAATAAGGCAGTGACAAAACTTAACTATTTGTCCCCAGAGAGAAAGAAATCACATGCAGTCTTTTGGTTGGAAGAAGGATGATTTTTCTCTTGATTTGAATTTTTGGTGACTTTGGAGTGAGGAGAACTCCTAGATAACATTAATCTTTCAGAAAATAAAAATAAGGGATTGTGCATCAAACTAGGCCTGGAGAAGGAGGAACATCAAAGTATTGAGTCACATATGGAAGACAATAAATCTGTAGTTTGTCATCTGTTACTACGATAAGTTATTCAGACACTGAAGGTTCAATGAAAAAAAGGAATTAATATTTAATAATATCATATTTGTTTTCCTTTCAAGTATAATCCAGAAATCTGCATGGGTGGAAGAACTCAACTGGACTTAGGAGAGGTTGCTTGATTAGCAATTACAATTTTGTTTTTTTTCTAGTAGTTGCCCAGAGCTTGAGAATAGAAACATAAGGGTGGAAGTTTGTTTGGTTAATTGCAATATTGGTGATGGTGATAGTGGGTCTTTCATTTTTGAAGAGGATTAGTGACATCCTGCGTGATTTAAAAAATATAATAGTATTTTCCCCCAGATACATGGCAAGAAAATTTTTAGAATTCATTTTTATAATAACTTTTTATTTTTTAAAATACATGCAAAGATAGTTTTCAGCATTTCACCCCTGCAAAACCTTGTGTTCCATATTTTTCTCCCTTCCTCTCCCCTTCCTTCTCTTGACAGCAAATAATCCAATGCAGGTTAAACATGTGCAGTTCTTCCAAACATATTTCTACATTTATCATTAGCATTTTACAATATTTTGAATTCCAAGTTTTTCCCTCTCTCTTTCCCTTCTTCCCTCTTTCCCCCCCCCCATTCCAAAGAAGGTAGGCAGTTTGATCTAACCTAAATATGTGCTATCATATAAAACATTTCCATATTAGTCACAGTTCTGAAAGAAGAAACAGATGAAAAGGAAAAACATGAAAAGATTAAAATTAGTGGAAAATATTATTTGATCTATATTCAGTTATCAGGTTTTTTTTGAGTTATGTTTAGCATTTTTTTCATGAATCCTTCATACTTGTTTTTGATCATTATGTTATTAAGAACTGAATAAATCATAGTTGATCACACAATGTTGCTGATAATGTGTACAGTGTTTTCCTGGCTTTGCTCATTTTATTTTGCATCAGTTCTTTCAAGTCTTTTCAGATTTTTCTGAAATTTGTCTGTTTATCATTTCTTATTACACATTCTTATTACACAGTGTATTCCATTACACTTATGTATCATAGTTTATCCATTCATTCCCCAATTGATGAGCATCCCCTCAATTTCCAATGTTTTGCTACCACCAAAAGGGCTGCTATTAATATTTTTGAATGTGTGGGGCATTTTTCTTTTTCTTTTTCTTTTTTTTTTTTTTTTGATCTCTTTGGGATACAGAATTAGTAGTGATATTACTAAGTCAAAGGGTTGCCTTCTAATTCTCATTTCACTGGTTTTGTACAAAAGCTTTTTAATTTAATATAATAAAAATTATCTCATTTGCTTATGGTTTTGTTCAATTTTTTTGTATTTATGTAATGGTATTCCTTATGGAAATTGGTATATAATTTTCTTTCTCTATTTTAACTCTTCCTGGTTTAGGTATCAGTACCATATTTGTGTCATAAAAGGAGTTTGGTAGGGCTTTTTCTTTTCTTTTCTTTTCTTTTCTTTTCTTTTCTTTTCTTTTCTTTTCTTTTCTTTTCTTTTCTTTTCTTTTCTTTTCTTTTCTTTTTCTTGTTGAGGCAATTGGGATTAAATGACTTGCCCAGAGTCACACAGCTAGGAAGTGTTAAGTGTCTGAGGCCAGATTTGAACTCAGGTCCTCCTGACTTCAGGGTTTTCACCTGTTTTTCTAGATAGCATAGACAGTATTGGAATTAATTTAATTAATTAATTTAAATGCTTGGTAAATTTCACCTGTGAACCCATCTGGCCCTGAAGATTTCTTCCTAGTGAGTTCATTGATAGCTTGATTTATATTTTTCTAAATTTCTAAAATTTCTTTTTCTAAAGTGGGATTATTGAAGTTTTCTATTTTCTGATCTGTTAATCCAAATAATTTATATTTTCAGAAATATACATTGATTTCATAAATATTCATCAATTGTCGGATTTATTGACTATTGACAATAATTGGGCAAAACATTCTCTAGTGGATAATATCTTGACCTGCACATGAATTGAATTTAAGGGAGCCAGAATTATACAATATTTACTCTCTTCCAGAGTCACTGGTTAGTGCATGGCTAGTGGGTGGCTAGTGGATGGACAAAAGTCAAGAGAAAAGGTGATGTCCTAGGATGCAGTAGATTTCCTTGATGTCTTTGATCTCTGACTAAACTCTAGTGCTCCATACTGCTGCTTTAGCTGACTCTGTGGCCATTGGAACAAATTATTCTCATCTGCCCATCCTGCCAGGGGAAGAGATATCTCCCTAACTCACTCATGAGTTTGAAGCCTGTCAACCTAAACTTAATTTAGCCCATATGCTGAGAAAGTAACTACCATAAGGGTAATACTCAATGGAATGTCTGAGAGTTGCCTCTGTAGTAACCTCAAGTTCATTTCCTTTCTGAAAAGAATCCAAATCCTTAGGGTCTTATGATAATGCATAAGGCCTGTGTAGGTCCCTGGGGTAAAGGTGGAATTCATGCAAAAGAGAGTATTATGTTGACTACTTTTGAGCTATTGTTAATTCTTTGTGTTTTCTAGATCAGCTTATTATGAAATAAAGACTTCTGTATACATATGTCTTGCTACTTTTTGTGTTTATATGGATAGATTTTGATTGATTACAAAACGTTCTATGATAAGTGATGTTTTGTTTTTTTGGAGTTAGTCCTTTTTTTTGGGGGGGGGCAGGCGGCATTAACTTACTTGCCCAGGTCACACAGCTAGTAGATGTCAAGTGTCTCAGATCCAACTTGAACTCAAGTCCTCCAGAGCACCACTGAATTGCTCCTGGAGTTATTGAGTCTTAACTTCTTAGCTACTGAACACATGAACACAATGAATACAAAATAATGTGTCCATTGAATTTTGGAGAGAAACTTTTCCAGTTTTTTGGGACCAAAAGAGAAAAAAAAATCTTTGGCCTTTCTACCACCAATTTTATGAAATTACTTCTGTTTTCTTTTGAGTTACCATGGGAGAAAAAGGAGGACAAGGAGAGAGAGGAGTAGAAGAAGAGTAGGAGAGGAGGAAAATGAGAATAAACATAGCATTTCATAGTAAAGACTGCAGATATTCTTGAATTTAAATCTTACTAGCTTAGCACTGACACTTTCTAGATATTATACATTTCTTGACCAATAAGAATAAGTTGGGGGGGTGGGAATTGAGGATAATTTATGAACTATGACAGCCATTTTCATGGGAAAAATGAAATTGTAAAGACACATTTGTCATTTTTAGGAAAATATTTGTTCTTTACTATTCTGAAGTTTGAATATATATATATATATATATGAAATAAAAGCATTAAATTATTTCTAAGTACAATGGCTATCTTGAATGAAACCAGGATACAAATAACTATAGATTGTTACTAATGAAAATTATCATCTTGTATTTGCCTGTTCTAAATTTGGGATACATCTTGCTAAAACAAATAACCAAGGGAATTATTAATTATAATGTTATTTTACCCACCAGTATATGCTATATTCTTTTATTCATTGAACTTATGATGTACTAGGCAAATCACTGGAATTAGAATTAGAAAACCAGAGATGAGAATGCACAGAAATAAATATGTTTATTAAGGGCTTACTATGTATCAGGTATGTACTAAACCTTTCTTAATCCTAGTACCTTCCCTTTGTTAATTATTTTTTATTTATCTTGTGTACTTCTCATTTTGTATATATTTGTTTGCATGTTGTCTCTCTTATCTTTTGCCTCTTTTTGTATTCCTAGCTCTTAGTCCAATGAGTGGCATACAGTAGGTATTTAATAAGTGTTTATTAATTGATAGATCTTACATTTAAGATTTTGAGGTTTGTAAAGCACTTTACATGCTTTATCTCATTTAGACCTCACAACAACACTTTAAGATTGGTAGTATTATTATCTCCATTTTATAAATGAGGAAAATGAGTCTTATAAAGGTGAAATGCTTTGTCTATGATCACCTAGATAGTAAGCATCTTGGGCAAGATTTGTATTTAGGTTTTCTTGAGTTAAGATCCATTATTCTATACATTATACTGTCAGAAGACATGGAAGTGTTAAGAAGAGGTTTAAGGCTCTTTAAACTCAAGGAGTGAATGGTCAAGGCAAGATTTGAGCTCAGGTTTTCTGATATCAAAATCAATGCTCTTTCCACGACCTCATGGAGCACTGAGAGAAAAGAATATTATAAATTTTGAGGCACTATGTAAATATGAGTTAGTATGTTTTAGGTGCTATACATGCTATATTAACAATGCTAATTACAGTAATAATATTAATAGTAAAATGGTTACCTTGTACTAATCAATTTCTTAGTCATGTTATCTCAACCTTACTTAAAAGGCCAATAATTTGGGAAATTAAAGGGCTCTATTTCCAAATATTTAAATAGATAAGAGATATTATCAGGTATTTTTCAAAAGTAGTGATCCAAACTAGCAATAATCATATAAAATGCTGTAAATAACTAATAATTAAATGAATACAAATTAAAACAATCCTGCAATTCTACTTCACACGTTATATTGAGGGAAAAATATTTTTTAAAAAAGAATATTATCATTGTTAGAAGGGCTATAGGAAAATACGTGTGTACTTTTGATGAAGCTATGAATCACTTTGGAAAATAATAATAATAATACCTAGCATTTATATAGCATCTACTAGTGCCCAGGGACTGTACTAAGTGCTTTACAATTATTATTTCATTTGATTCTCCCAACGTTACTGGGAATCAGATGCTATTCTTATTCTTATTTTACAATTGAAGAAACTGAAACAAACTGAGATTTAAGATTTGCCCAAGGTCAGAATTCTAATGTCTGGAGTTGGATTTTTACTCAGTTTTAATGTACAAGTATATCAAGTAATTGTGACAATAGTCTTATAAGGTAGTTAATGTTATAATTCTTATTTTTTGGATTAAGAAAACAAATCTATAAAAAGCTCAGATATAGTCTCAGATCTTTTTGATTCCATATTCAGCAATCTATACAGTGACAAAAGAGAATTGTATAATTTTGCAGCGTTTTAAAAAATCTTTCTCAATTACATATTAAAAACAAAATTTAATATATATGTATCTGCATATATATATATATACATATATATAATGTAATTTCACTTTTCTGAAAAGACAAGAAATTTGCTGTAGATGATACATTTGCAGTCATGCAAAACATATTCCCAAATTAGTCATGCTATAAAAGAAAAAGAAGAAAAAATAAACCAAAAAAAAGTATATTTTCATCCACGCTCAAATCTATCAATTTTTTTCTCTGAAAGTGGATAACATTGGATCATTTTATTGCTGAGAATAGCAATCATTCATAGTTAATCATACAAAATTGATGTTACTGTGTAGAATGTTCTACTGCTGCTCACTTCACTTTGCATCAGTTCATGAGTCTTCCCAGATTTTTCTGCAACCATCTTTCTTCTCATTTCTTAAAACATGAAAATATACTATCAAAACCATATACCATTATTTGCTTAGCTATTCCCCATAATGATGGATATTTTCTAAATTTCTGATTTTTTGATTATAAAAAAGAACTTCTATAAATAATTTTTTGTACATTTGTACTAGGGATACAGATACAAAAACAAATATAGTCCTTTCTCAAAAATAGCTTACATTCTAATATAGAGAGGCAGCACACATAGGAGGATAGTGACCAGAGAAGGGTCACTTCTAGAATGTCTAGAAAATTAAAGAGGAAGTTAATAGGAACAAAGACAGATTTACATATCCCATTAAGGAACAGTGGCCCAGTTGATTTGGTTCCAGAATTGAAGAGAAGGAAATATATTCATTCAGGGCAGTGGCAACTCTGGTGAGATGATTGGGAAACATTGCTTAATACTTAATAGGTATTAACAGTCTTAGTAAATACTTGTTAATTGTCAGGGAATGAAATGAAACATGACTGAAGCCTTCCTAAAATAGTAGGTTGAGTGGCAAAAGTTACCAATCAGAACAATGCAGCCCTGGAGAAAAAGATGAAAGAATTATAATCTCTGGACCTTATATCTAATCTGGGCAGCAAAGTAACCATAACAATGTGCTATAAAGAAAATGGCAGGGAAGTGGGGAGAGTATGCAATTGCACTGAAAATTTCCAGATCATAAAAATGTTTCTAAGTCATAATTGATTGTCCATTGATTTGAAGCAGTTTTCAAGACACAAAAATCCAATATTCTTTTTTAGATGAAAGGAGCTACACAAGAAGGAGTAAATATTATAATCATTTATGTTAATTTTAAAAAGAAATTAATATATAAAAAACAGAAGAATGTTTTTTAAATTAAACAATATTTTTAAAAGGGCCTAGGGTCTTTAAGATGAATTGATTGGTGTTATTTAGCTACATCTGTCCCCAGAAATTTCTTGACCCATTCACTTTCTTTTATTGTAGCATTTTAAGACAGCAAAGTGTTTCTTCTATCTCAAGTGCAGTTCAATATGAAAAGTACATTTCCCATTTTGTTGAAACCAATGATATGTTGCAAGATCAGGGTGGCACTTAGAGAACTTGATTAATCAACAACTACCTCTGTTCAGCATGTTTGTCAAGGAAGGCCTGAAACCCACTACTAAGCAATTTCTTACTGCAAGGTCAGGGATTAACTAAACTGCTCAAATCATCCAAGGCAAAGACATCAGACAAAAGCTGGTCTACCTCAAATGAACATGTCACCTTTCTTACATTTCTTAGAAGGGCTCTGTGCTTTTGTAGGCATCTTATCCAGTTAAATTAGATTTTTCCTCTTACCTACTGAACCAGTTATTCACTGCATTGCTCCGGTACTGTGAAGAATATATGCTTTCTTCAGCATGCTTATTTTCCCTAACAATGCAGATTAAAACTTTGCTCACCTTCTCCTGTTAAATTTTTGTTCATATTTTCTCATAAATCCTTCCTTCAGTCCTCTTGGGGACATCATCATGCAACTCTGAGACTTCCACTGAGGCATGGGTAATGAATTAGTCCTTTACCATTTTGCCAACAGGGTAGCTGCTATCATGAGGTCACTAAAGACAGAGGACTCCACTAAGTGAACTTCACATTTCCTAGATGCCTGATCTGCTTTATTTCCTTTCTTGAGTACAAGTGTTAGGATCTAGCATGGTATGTCCAAGTCTGAAGGTGACTAGGGATCTAGAGTTCCATTGGGTTCACTTGACTGATTCTAAGGGGAAGTTCTTCATAAGAGAAAATGACCATCAGAAAAGTATTTTGAATAGCACTAAGATGAAAAATGTCCATGCCCTTTCGAGCAGTCCTAGATGCTGCTTTTTTCTTTTCTTTTCTTTTCTTTTTTAGAAAGAGCTTTACCTAAAGGTTCTGACAAAGGTCTCATTTCCAAAATATATAGAGAACTGACCCTGATTTATAGGAAACCAAACCATTCTCCAATTGATAAATGGTCAAGGGATATGAACAGACAATTCTCAGATGATGAAATTGAAACTATTTCCACTCATATGAAAGAGTGTTCCAAATCACTACTGATCAGAAAAATGCAAATTAAGACAACTCTGAGATACCACTACACACCTGTCAGATTGGCTAAGATGACAGGAACAAATAATGATGAATGTTGGAGGGGATGTGGGAAAACTGGGACACTGATACATTGTTGGTGGAGTTGTGAAAGAATCCAGCCATTCTGGAGAGCAATTTGGAACTATGCCCAAAAAGTTATCAAACTGTGCATACCCTTTGACCCAGCATTGCTGTTATTGGGATTATATCCCAAAGAAATACTAAAGAGTGGAAAGGGACCTGTATGTGCCAAAATGTTTGTGGCAGCTCTTTTTGTTGTAGCTAGAAACTGGAAAATGAACGGATGTCCATCAATTGGAGAATGGTTGGTTAAATTGTGATATATGAAGGTTATGGAATATTATTGCTCTGTAAGAAATGACCAGCAGGAGGAATACAGAGAGGCTTAGAGAGCCTTAAATCAACTGTTGCTGAGTGAAATGAGCAGAACCAGAAGATCACTATACACTTCAACAACAATACTGTATGAGGATGTATTCTGATGGAAGTGGAAATCTTCAATATAAAGAAGATCCAACTCACTTCCAGTTGATCAATGATGGACAGAAATAACTATACCCAGAGAAGGAACACTGGGAAGCGAATGTAAATTGTTAGCACTACTGTCTATCTACCCAGGTTACTTATACCTTCGGAAGCTAATACTTAATGTGCAACAAGAAAATGGTATTTACACACATATATTGTATCTAGGTTATATTGTAACACATGTAAAATGTATGGGATTACCTGTCATCGAGGGGAGGGAGGGAGGGGATAATTTGGAAAAATGAATAAAAAAAAAAAAAAAAAGAAAGAGCTTTACCAAAAAAGGGCATGGGGAAAGCTTTACTAAGAAGATATAGCAAGGAGAGGTGGTATAGAAACATTTCCTATTTCTATTTTAATGTTTTATTCAATAAAACAAAACAGATTGTCATGTGCCCAGCAGGGAGTATCCAAAATATATAACAATAAATTAGTTGAAAAAATTATATTCAAGAGTGAGTATCTTTTTTTTTTTTTTTGCTTCCTTGACATTGTTCTTTTGTTCTCTGTTGTGTATTTTTTTTACTTTATTCTTTTTACTTCCTTTCATCCCTCCCCCACCTCCCCCAAGTAGGCTATGGTTAAGCACAGATATATTTAATAAACAGATACACACACATACTTTCACGCCCATTCATAATTCCCCCCCCCATAAATAGATGACATACATACATATCTACATATCCTCAAATACATATACACACACACATGTATTGTCTCATATGTAAACATGCATCTAAAACAATATTAATATAGCTGACCACAAACTGCTTTCTGATGAGATTTAATTGCCAGAAGAGATTGAAGCAGTAGTTATAAATTAAATTACTGAATCCAGTTTAAGTCATTCTTTCAATTAATGCTTATAAGTATGTTTTGTGATTTAGTCTCTCTTTTGTATAGGAAAGAAATACCTGTCTGTCCCATAACTAATTCATATTGTACACTGATCATCTTTATATTTTCTATTTGGGGAGACCCTAGACATGAGCCATGACCTAATCTTTAAGTAGTTTGTTATTAAAAAGTTGAAGAGTGTAAGAAGGAGCTTTGTCCCTCCTCCTTTAGAGGTCAGGCTCTCCTAGAACTTAAACCAGACTAGACTGCTTGAAGAAATCAAGAGCAGAGTGGCCTCTTAGAGGAGAAAAAAGGGGGCTTGTACTTCAGCCTTTTGGGCATGGTGTTATTGCCTTAATTTAATTTAATTTAATTTTTTTGGAGATTTCAAATTTCTGTTTATTTATTTATAAATAAATGTATTTATTTATAAATGATTAACAGGCTGATTTTAGAAAAAAGCTTGGAAAATGTGTATGAACTGATGCAAAGTGAAATGATCAGAATCAGAAAAACATTATACATAGTAACAGCAACATTGTGTGATGATCAACTATGAATTACTGTGGTGGGGATAATTAGAACTTTGTTTCAGAACACTGATATTTTTAGAGTATAAAAACGAAATACAATCTTTCAAAAGGAACTAATAATACAGCCAGGTTGGAGTATGCAGTGATTTGCTATAATTCTCCTGTGTTCATCTCCTGACAACTATAAAATAATGGCCCAAGACAGGTCATAGGATAGCTGGAGCAGCAAGAAGATGGGGTTAAATAATTTTTTAGCTCAGAAAACTTTGAAGATCAACAGGAAGAGTCTATTTCACTCAGGTAAAAGATAGGAGTAAAAAAAAGAAAAGAAAAGAAAAAGACAAAAAAGCAAGCAACAAAAACAAAAATCTAACCATAGACAGGGAAGACCATGCACAAACTTAAAAGAGGACAATAATGTCAAAGTATCTATGGGTAAAACCTTAAAGAAAAAAAAAAGAAATGGTCTCAGACCTAGAAAGAACTCATGGGAGAACTCAAAAAGAATCTTTAAAATCATATAGGCGAGAGCAAAAAAACTTAGAAAAGAAATGAGAGCAATTCAAGACAATTATGAAAAAAAGAGTCAAGAGCTTGGAAAACTGCTTAAAAAGTAGAATTGGCTAAATGGAAAAAAGAGATACAAAAATCCACTGGAAAAAAAAACAACTCCTAACTGGCCAAATGGAAAATAAAGTACAAAAGCTAATTGATGAAAATACAATCTTAAAGATTAGAATTGGACAAGTTGAAGCTAATAATTCTATGAGACATAAAGAATAAACTAAACAAATTCAAAAGAATGGAAAAATGGAAGAAAATGTACAATAAGTCATAATGAAAAGGAGGACTTAGCATCTTTCAAGAAATTATTAAGGAAAACTACCCAGATGTCTGAAACTAGGGGAGAATAGGCAATGAAAGAATGTACTGATCACCTCAGAAAAGATATCCCAAAATAGAAACTCAAAAGAACATTATAAACAAATTACAGAACTATCAGATAAAGTAAAAAATACTATAAGTGGCTAGAAAGAAACAATTAAAACATCAGGGAATCATAATAAAGATTATACAAGACTTGGCAACTGAAATATTAAAGGATCAGAGGTCATGGAGCTGATATTCTGGAAGACAAAGGAGGTAGAACTACAACCAAGGATCACTTAGCAAAATTAAGTCTAATCCATCAAAGGGAAAACAACTATTCAATGAGATAGAAGAATTTCAAGCTTTCATAAGGGGAAGACCAGAACTAAGCCAAAAAATAGATGCAAGAGAAGCATAAAAGGGAAAAGAAAATATAAGGAATTTAATAGAGTTAAACTTCTTATACTTCTACACAAGAAAATGAAAATTGTATTTCTTTTAAAAATTGTACAGCTAAAGGAATACACATAGATTGGGTACAGACATTACCAAAATTTGAGGCAATGACATAAAAAATAAGGAGTAATAAATAGGAGTATACTGGCTGCAGAAAGAAGGGAAAGGTAGAGTGATATAAACAGTGAAATGAGAGATGTGAAAGATTTCTTGCATTGGAATGGAAAATGAGAAGATGAATAATGACTATCATTTAAACCTTAATCTCATCAGTACTGGCTCAAAGAAAGAATAATATACATAATAAGTTGAATATATAAATCTATCTTAACTGGCAAGATAGTTGGAGGGGAAGTGAATGAGTAAAGGTGGGTTGGGAACTGACAAAGTGGAGGAAAGATCAGGAGAAGTGGTAGACAGAAGCAAAACACTGGAGAGGAAGGAAAGGGTTAAAAGAGAAAGACAAAAAAAACACAACAAAACCCCAAAAAAACCAAACCAAACCAAAACAAAACAGAAAAAAGAATAGGATACAAAGAAATACACAGGTAGTATAAATAAGTGTTAATGGAATGAACTTCTCTATAAAATATAAGCAGATAGCAAAATGAATAAAAAAATAGAATCTAAAATATTGTGTTTACAAGAAAAAGACTTGAAGCAGAGCAACATACACAAAGAAAAATTAAGAAGATGGAGCAGGAGATAGCAAAGTGAATAAAAAAATAGAATCTAAAATATTGTGTTTACAAGAAAAAGACATGAAGCAGAGCAACATATACAAAGAAAAATTAAGATGGAGCAGAATCTATTATGCTTCAACTGAAGTAAAATAATAATAATAATAATAATAATAATAATAA
The DNA here is from genome assembly GCF_048593235.1 of Sminthopsis crassicaudata. Classification (NCBI taxonomy): domain Eukaryota; kingdom Metazoa; phylum Chordata; class Mammalia; order Dasyuromorphia; family Dasyuridae; genus Sminthopsis; species Sminthopsis crassicaudata. Next base: position 124,837,226 of record NC_133619.1, on the reverse strand, counting down.
TAATAAAAGCAAAGCCAGATCTAAACAATTGAAGGAAGAATAGTTGTTCAGTAGAACAAGCCAATTTTGCCAAAGCTAATCTACTTGTTCAGTGCCATACCAATCAGACTATCAAAATAATTATATAATAGAGCTAGAAAAAATTCATTAGGAAAAACAAAGGGTCAAAGGAATTAATGGGAAAAAATACAGAAGAAGGTGGCTTATGAATACTACATCTCAAACTAAATTATAAAGCAGTGATCATCAAAATTGGTTAAAAATAGAGTGGTAGAATCAGTGGAATAATTTTGGTATACATGATACAATGGTCAGTGACCATAATGACCTAATGTTTGATAAACCCACAAACTTCAGCTTTTGGGACAAGATGTGCAGGTGGAAATAAAGAACAAGAGAACACAAACCAGGAATAGACCAACTTCTCACACTGTATACCAAAACAAGACTAAAAATGAGTAAAAGATTTGTAAGTAATCATTGGAAGGGGAAGAATTCATGACCAAACAGAAGATAGAGAGCATCACAAAATGTAAAATAAATAAATAAGCTTTTATACAAACAAAACAGATGCAACCAAAATTAGAAGGAAAGCAGAAAGCTGGGAACAGTTTTTTGTTACAGTAAGTGTCTCCGATAAAAATCTTATTTTTCAAACATACAGAGAATTAACTGAATCAAATTTATAAGAATACAATCCATTCCCCAGTTGATAAATTGTCAGAGGATATGAACAGGCAGTTTTTAGATGAAGAATTAAGTTATTTATAGACATGTGAAGAGCTCTAAATCACTTTTGATTAGATAAATTCAAATTAAAACAACTGTGAGATACCACCTCACATTTATCATATTGGCCAATATGACCAAAAAAAAAAAAATATAAAGTGATAAACATTGGAGACATTGGGATACTTGTGCAGTGTAAGTGAAACTGTGAACTGATTTCAACCATTCTGGGAAGCAATTTGGAACTACACCCGAATGGCAAGCAAAATGCACATATCTTTTGAAAATTCAGCAATACCACTACTCTCCCAAAGAGATCATAAAAACGAGGAAAGACTTTGCAAGTGCAAAAATACAATAAGCTCTTTTGTGTTGGCAAACTATTGAAAACTAAAGGGGTGGCTATCAATTGGCATTGATTGGGGAATGGCTGAACATGCTGTGATATATAAATGTAATGAAATACTATTGTGTGATAAGAGATGATGAACAGACGCATTTCAGAAAAACTTGGAAAGACATATGAATTATGCAAAGTGAAATGAAAAGAATCAGGAAAACATTGTACACAGTATCAGCAATATTGTGTGAAAATGAACTATGAATGACTTAGCAGCACAATGTCTAAAACAAATACAAACAATTCATGAAGAAAAATGATATTAACATCTAGATAAACAACTGGTGGATTCTGAGAGCAGATTGAAGCCAATTTTTTCCATTCACTTTTTCTTTCTCATGCTTATTTTCCCTCTTTTGATCTGTCTCTCCTGTCTTATCTGTAAATAAAGGGAAATATATTTTACTTGATGGCACATGTGCAAACTATACATATATATGCATATACATATATGCATATATACACACATATACTTCCTACCATCTTCAAAAGAGGGTAAGAGAGAAGGAGGAAGAGAAATTCAAACCTCAAAATCTTATAAAAATGAATGCTAAAAATTTTCTTGACCTGTAACTAGAGGAGGAGGGGGAAATGATATTTTTAAAGGGAGCTAAAAGTCACCATAGTAATTAATTTTTCTTCCACTCAACTGAATTTACCTTAGTTACTTCTGATATTATTTTTACATTATGAGCTCCAAAGTGGATTAAGGGCATGATTTGTTTTGCTAATCCCAAGCTTCTTCATCTTATGGAATATGGTATTCTAAGATTTCCATATCTTTAATGTGGAAGCTGTTAAATATTGTGTGATCCTGACTATTTATTGTCAGTGGTGGTGGTTGTCAGTCATGCCCAACTCTTTCTGATCCCATTTAGGGATTTCTTACCTGAGATATTGAAGAGGTTTGCTATTTTTTTTTTCCAAATCATTTTGTAAATAGGGAAACTAACACAAACTAGATTAAGTGACTTGCCCAGGTTCAAAAAACTAATAAATGCCTGAGGCTGAATTTGAACTCAGATTTTTTTTTTTTTTTTTTTTTTTTTGACACTAGAACTCCAGGTTTTCTCTACTGTGTTATCTAACTGTTGGATTCTGACTGTGACTCAACAATATTTGAATTGTTTTTTGCTAGCTGCTTATAATATTTGTTTCCTTAACCTAGCATTTCTGTATTCAGTGACAATATTTCTGGAAGTTTTCATTTCAGAATTTCTTTCAAAAGGATTTAATGGATTCTTTCCATTTTTATTTTACCCTCTGGTTCTAGGATATGGGGGCAGCTTTCTTTTATAATTTCTTGAAATATTATTTTTAGGCTCTTTTTTATTATGGCTTTAAATTATTCCAAATAATTCTCATATTATCTTTCCTTGATTCATTTGAGAGGTCACTTTTTTTAAAAATGAGATATTTAATTTTTTCTTCTATTTTTAAAAAAATTTTTGTTTGGTTTTTTTTTTTTTTTTGGTTGTCTCATGGAGTTATTAGCTTCTTGTTCAATTCTAATTTTTAAGGAATTATTTTCTTCAGTGAGCTTTTATACTTTTCCTCATTTGTCTAATTTGCTTTTTTAAAGGATTTTTCCTATGAATTTTTGTACCTTTTTTTTCTTATTTAACCAACTCTAGTTTTTATGGAGGTGTTTTCTTTAATATTTCAATATTGTCTTTTAAATTAAGTTATTGAATCTTCATAGTTTTCTTGCATCATACTCATTTCTTTTTCTATTTTCTCCTTCTTTTCACTCATTAATAAGGACATTGGTTTGACATTACTAAGCTGGACTCTTTCTTTTTCTCCAAGTCTTTTCTTCAGATATTGTTTTTCCCACTATTGTCATTTCTTCCTGTTACTATTTGTACTCTCTCTTTTTTCCTTTTTTAATCATGCATAATACATGATATTTGCTTTCTATTGAACTGTTTAAAGATCATTTTCATTATATATCCATTAGCTTTCTCCTCTCCTTTTTCTAAGTAGATGAATATCAAGTTTGCTCACAGGAAAATAAATCAATGTCATAGAAGAATAAAATTTTTTTATAGCTTGAGTGCTCACAATAGCAATTTCCTTTCTTCTGTCCTCTTCAGTTGAACAATTTCAATTCTGAAGTTAAAGGAAATTGGAAAAAGTTATTGGCTCTAATTACTATTACTATAGTTGTGGCTGCCATCATTATCAAACCATAAGCATACTTCCATAGTAGTAGTCTTTTTTTATTTTATTCATTTTTCCAAATTATCCCCTCCCTCCCTCCATTCCCTCCCCCCGATGACAGGTAATCCCATACATTTTACATGTGTTACAATATAACCTAGATACAATATATGTGTGTAAATACCATTTTCTTGTTGCACATTAAGTATTAGCTTCCGAAGGTATAAATAACCTGGGTAGATAGACAGTAGTGCTAACAATTTACATTTGCTTCCCAGTGTTCCTTCTCTGGGTGTAGTTATTTCTGTCCATCATTGATCAACTGGAAGTGAGTTGGATCTTCTTTATGTTGAAGATTTCCACTTCCATCAGAATACATCCTCATACAGTATTGTTGTTGAAGTGTATAGAGATCTTCTGGTTCTGCTCATTTCACTCAGCAACAGTTGATTTAAGTCTCTCCAAGCCTTTCTGTATTCCTCCTGCTGGTCATTTCTTACAGAGCAATAATATTCCATAACCTTCATATACCACAATTTACCCAACCATTCTCCAATTGATGGACATCCGTTCATTTTCCAGTTTCTAGCTACAACAAAAAGAGCTGCCACAAACATTTTGGCACATACAGGTCCCTTTCCACTCTTTAGTATTTCTTTGGGATATAATCCCAATAACAGCAATGCTGGATCAAAGGGTATGCACAGTTTGATAACTTTTTGGGCATAGTTCCAAATTGCTCTCCAGAATGGCTGGATTCTTTCACAACTCCACCAACAATGTATCAGTGTCCCAGTTTTCCCACCTCCCCTCCAACATTCATCATTATTTCTTCCTGTCATCTTAGCCAATCTGACAGGTGTGTAGTGGTATCTCAGAGTTGTCTTAATTTGCATTTCTCTGATCAATAGTGATTTGGAACACTCTTTCATATGAGTGGAAATAGTTTCAATTTCATCATCTGAGAATTGTCTGTTCATATCCCTTGACCATTTATCAATTGGAGAATGGTTTGGTTTCCTATAAATTTTTGAAATGAGACCTTTGTCAGAACCTTTACTTTTAAAAATATTTTCCCAATTTGTTACTTCCCTTCTAATCTTGCTTGCATTAGTATTGTTTGTACAGACACTTTTTAGTTTGATGTAATCAAATCTTCTATTTTTGATCAATAATGATCTCTAGTTCTCCTCTGGTCATAAATTTCTTCCTCCTCCACAGGTCTGATAAGTAGACTATTCTCTGTTCCTCTAATCTATTTATGATCTCATTCTTTATGCCTAAATCATGGACCCATTTTGATCTTATCTTGGTATATGGTGTTAAGTGTGGATCCATGTCTAATTTCTGCCATACTAATTTCCAGTTTTCCCAACAGTTTCTTCCGAATAATGAATTTTTGTCCCTAATGTTGGTATCTTTGGGTTTGTCAAAGATTAGATTGCTATAGATGTACCCTTTTTTGTCTATTCCACTGATCTACCGTTCTATTTCTTAGCCAGTACCAAATGGTTTTGGTGACTGCTGCTATATAATATAGCTTTAGATCAGGTACACTTAGACCACCTTCCTCTGACTTTTTTTTCATTAGTTCCCTTGCAATTCTCGACCTTTTATTCTTCCATATGAATTTTGTTGTTATTTTTTCTAGGTCATTAAAATAGTTTCTTGGGAGTCTGATTGGTATAGAAATAAATAAATAGATTAGTTTGGGGAGTATTGTCATCTTTATTATATTCGCTCGGCCTATGCAAGAGCACTGAATGTCTTTCCAATTATTTAAATCTGACTTTATTTTTGTGGCAAGTGTTTTGTAATTTTTCTCATATAATTCCTGACTATTCTTTGGTAGATGGATTCCCAAATATTTTATACTCTCAACATTTGTTTGGAATGGAATTTCTCTTTGTATCTCTTGCTGTTGCATTTTGTTGGTGATATATAAGAATGCTGAGGATTTATGTGGATTTATTTTGTATTCTGCCACTTTGCTAAAATTCTGAATTATTTCTAATAGCTTTTTAGCAGAGTCTATGGGGTTCTCTAAGTATACCATCATGTCATCTGCAAAGAGTGATAGTTTGATTTCCTCATTTCCTACTCTAATTCCTTGAATCTCTTTCTCGGCTCTTATTGCCAAGGCTAGCGTTTCTAGTACTACAATGAATAGTAATGGTGATAGTGGGCAACCTTGTTTCACTCCTGATCTTACTGGGAAAGGTTGCAGTTTATTTCTATTGCATATTATGCTTCATAGTAGTAGTCTTTAAAAATTTCTCAAAGAAGTACTTATATAAAATTTTAATAAATAAAAAATTAATAATAATGGCATCTGAAATTTATATGACACTTTAAAGTTTATAAAAAGTTTACACATTAAAATTTTGATCTTCCCTGTAACCATGTGGCAATTTAAATATTATTATTCCTATTTCATAGATGAGAAAACTGTAGTTCAAAGAAAAGTATCTATCCTATTCCCACTAGTAAGTATATGAGCTGGAATAGAGATGTCAATTCTAAATAGATAAAAACAGGTCAGGATTTCATAGCTACAAGGCAAGCCAAAATTCCCAAGGAAATTTCTAGCCCTGCATATGTGAAGGTCACCTGATGAATTAATTTTGAAGTATGTGTTGAAGACTATGGGAATAAAGATGGCTTTTAAAAAAATCATTTAAGGATCATTATCTCTTGGGTATTGATAAGTGACATCTCTATATTTCAGAAGAAGAAAATAGATATCTAACTTTGACACTCCTAAAAGCAAATTACTGTTAATATAATCCATTTTTAAGATAGGAAAAAGTGAACCAAAATTTGTCCATCTCAAAGTCATTTTTCAATAATATGCCCACAGACCTTTTTATCTACTGGAATATTATAAGGATGATTAAGTATCAGTGGGTAATATATGAGTATATGTCCTCATAAAATATATGGATGTATAACTGGGTTTACATTTATCCATATTAAACTTCATATTCCAGCCCAATGTTCTAGATGTTTGTCTAGATTTTTAAAAATTGAAGTTTTGTTATCCAATTTCTTTACAAAGTTGCTAGCTTTTTCATCTGAAGACTTCTCTGGCAATCTTTTCATCCTTCTTACTTAAGTATTCAAACATATATTATTTCATAGGTGTAAGTAATTCCTCTACCAGCACAGAAGAAAATCCTTCCATCTCTTAACATATGATCTTTTTGAGTTGCAATAGACAAAGTTTATCATCTGATAACTAATTCTGTAACGAACCTTTCCCTTTTTTGCTTGTCCTCTGCTGAATGACAAGGGGCCCATTCGTGGTCTTTAGAGTAAGGCAGGATTTATTAGAGCAAGAGCACCATGGTAGAAGAATAACTGTGAAATCAATAAGCTTTTTAAAACTCAGAGTCTACAATATTTGAGGCAACATGTCAACTGGACTTTGGTGGTTGCTTCTCATTAGATCTATGATAAAAAGTAAGCAACAAGAAGTTAAAGTACTGAAACCTAAAGTTTTAAAGTTTTAGCACAGAACTATTTCTCTAGCTAGAGAAATTCCAGAAATGGAGTATTATTTGGTCAGAAACTTTGAATACATTAGATTGTAGGGAAATCCAGGTTTAAAAATTCCCATCACTGACAGATTGGCAAACTACCTAAAATTTCCTCTCTGAATTAGATGCCTAAGATACGGAGTGTTTAAATAACTTGCAAATGTCATTTAACAAAGCACGTTGTTTGGGGTAAGAATTTAACTCAGGTCTTCTTGACTTCTCTAAACTATGTCATACTACTACTCTGCAAAGGGGTTATGATTCCAGGTAGTTGTAGATCATATATGAATTAATAAGCTAATTAATTAATTAATTAATACTAAACTGGTGTTAGTCAGATTGACATTAATTAGTATCTTAAAGGGAATACTACTTTTCAATTCCCTTTTTTCACATCTGTTCAAATCAATAATTGTAGAATTATAGGGCTACTAAATAACTTGTAAAATTGTTTTTTTTTAAATCTTAGAATTAGAAGGGACTTTAGAGGTCATTTAATGAGACTTGCCTCAGTGCAGAAATTAATGTACAATATTCATTCATTCAACGATTATTAATTATTATAGTCATCCAACATCTGGTGATTGAAAGTTTCTATTGACTTCCAAAGTGTAAACTATCCCTTATAAGGCAGATTATTCCATTGTCAAAAAAAATTCTTCTATATTGTATGCATAATTTGTATATTTTTATTCATTCATACTTTATTAGGAGAAGTTAAAAAAATTGGGAATGACTAGGTACAAAAGTAAAAGATTCAGAGGAAATATGATTGCTATTTTCAAACATTTGAAAGGCTGTCACAGGTAAGAGAGATTATATTTATTCACCATGGAACTGAAGGGGAGAAATAAAGACATAATATAAGGAGAAGCTATAGCAAATCCTCCTTCTTTCTTTCTTTGTTCTTGCTTCTCACTTTCTATACACACACACACATAATTCCATACATATGTATATATTTGTATATACATATACATTTTTCTTACAGCTAGAGTTGTCTGAAATTAGAATATATTATATAATTAATCAGTGACTTTTATATCATTCAAAGTTACTTATTAATAACTAATATTTATATAGTGTTTTGAAGTTTGCAGTTTTATTCATATAAGTCCTCTTTAATAGGCAATTTAAATATTATCGCCCCCATTTTATGAAATAAGAAAGTAACTTACTGATAATCATCTAACAAGGAAACTTTTGAAGTAGAATTCAAATTCAGATCTCATGATTTTACAACCAGCACTGTATCATTTATGCCACACTACAGAAATTTCTTGAAGAGAGCTTCTCTTTATATAAATCTTAGAGTGCTGGAAAGATAATTTTTAGGTTCCTTTATAATTGTAAGATTCAATGAAATGGATACCTGAAAAGGGTAGGACTTTTAATGGTTTGGAGTTAAAAAAAAAAATCAAAAAAAAAAAAAAAAAAAAAAAAACTAAAAGAAGGAACGAGTTATTTTAGATTACTGAAACTTAACCTTTAAATGTTAATTTTTTTAAAAATTTCAATCTAATTTTGAATGAATTGTGCCTAAAATGTATGCCTAATACATTTTCCTATAAACTAAAAACAATTTAATACAGGATCATTAAAAAAATTTAATTTCTCTCTCTCCCCACCCCCCTTCACTCTCTATCCTTTTTCTTTCTTTGAACAATTTTAAAAATCTGCATTCAAGTTCTGCCTCTGCCACATATTGACTAGGTAACTTGAGGCAAATCGTTTAACATCTCAGTGCTATAGGCAAGTCTCTGAGACTTTAAAATGCAGACAGAATGCTGACCTATATTGGTAGAGAATGTTCCTTTGCCTAAGAATTTCCTATATCCATTAAATTAGGAGAGGGTCCTGTCCCCCTCTTAAAAATAACATGCACTTCCAATGGGCGACTATGCTATTTTGAGTGTAGCATGATGGAATAAATACAATTACAAAAATGTAGAACATGACCTGTGATCTGAGGAAAATGTTTTTTGATGGGGAAACCACCATGACAAAATGGTAATGGAAATTACCTATGGGGTGGCAAAATTTGTCAATGAGATTTCTGTTTTAGGACCTGTTTGTATCCTTTGTTTCATCAGGAGGCTAATATTATTCTGGAAGCATTTCTTCAGATACCATTAATAAAGTCCTAGAGCAAAATACAAAATAAGACAGAGTCCTGGAACAATATTTTAAAATGATTGTGCAAAAGATTCATGTGTTCAATATTCCTGGGGATTTTTAGTTTAATGCTAAACTTTATTCTTTTAAAATAAATTTAATTATGAAAGTTGACTAAAATTGGAGTCTTAGATTAAAGGATGTCAGAATTATAAAGGATATGAGAGATAACCAGATCATAGGATCATAGATCTAGAACTAGAAAAGGTCATCTATTTCAAGCTTCTCATTGTGTAAATCAGAAAACAGAGACCCAGAGCAGGTTACTTTCTTGCTAAGAACCACAAAGAAAGCTAATGACATCAAGAGTGCTAAATTTAAGGTCTCCTGAGTGCGTTCTATCACTTACATTATTGCTGGGTTTGTTTTATTTTTTTTGGTAAATATATCACTTTAGAAATTTGCCATCTTCCTTTTCAAGGTGGAGAAGGAATCATGTTTAAATAATGTTGTCAGGTGCCAAATTTTGAATTCAAATTTAGAATGAATTAAAGACTATTTATTTATCTCCCCAATTTTTCTTCTCTCTTACTCAATTTTAAAAAAATCTCTTTTGAACGCTTTTATGGCCTGAGACCAATTCATATTTTTCTTTTAAGACTTTTTCGATTTTGTCTTCTCAGTGTGTTTTTGTCTTCCCTGTCACTATAGAGACTTTCTATGGTCAGAATTTTTTCCTGTTTTTCTTTTGCTCATTTTCCAGCCTATTTTTTCACTTAGTAGTATTTTATATTTTCCAATTACATGTAAAGATAGTTTTCAACATTCATGTTTGTAAGATTTTAAGTTCCAATTTTTCTCTTCCCTCCCTTATTTTTTCACTTTCCAAGACAGCAAGCAATCTAATATATTTTATTTTAATTGTACAATTATTTTAAACATATTTTCATATCAGTCGTGTTGTGAAAGAAAAAATAGAATAAAAGGAAAAAAAACACAAGAAATAAAAAGGAAACAAAAAAAGGAGAGGTGGAAAAATTGTTGTGAAAAGCTAAATCTATCATTACACAATCTTGCTGTTATTGTGTACAACGTCTCAGGGCTCTGCTCACTTCACTCAGCATCAGTTCTTATAAATCTTTCCAGACTCAGCTTGCTTATCTGAAATCAGCTTGCTTATCATTTTTTATACAAAAATAATATCCCATTATATTCATATACCATACCTTGTTCAACTAGTTTCCAATTGATTCCTTCAATTTATAATTCCTTACCACTACAAAAAGAGCCACTATAAACAATTTTGCACATATGGGTCCTTTTCTGCTTTCTTTTTTGTGATCTTGTTAGAATACAGACCCAATAGTGGACCTGTTGGGTCAAAGGGTATGCATAGTTTTGTAGCCCTTTGTGAGTAGTTCCAAACTGCTCTCCAAGTTGTGGGATCAGTTCACAACTTCACCAATAATACATTAGTGCCCCAGTTTTTCCAGATCCCCTCCAACATTTATAGTTTTTTCCCTGCCAATCTTGGTCTCCTTCCCAAAGTCATTCTTAAAAGAAATTTGCCGTTATGGTAGCTGTAAACTTAATAAAAGCATCAGCCTCTTTACTTCTTAAAAAAGGGTCCCAGATCTCTTTCTTAGTGCTCTTAAAAATGACATCCTGTGGATTGTGTTAGAAGCGTAAGTATGATGAGATACTTTAATACAAGAAATATGAAGCGGTATGAAATCTGCTTATCTGAGTGACTTTTCCTATAGGTCCTTTTTTTAGGGTCTGTTCCTATATTCCCTTTTATGTTGTTTCTACCAGGCTTTCTGTGTGTGTTACTGCTGCTTGAGGTCTCATCAAAGATTATAAGGTAATGATGACTCTGTTACAAAGTCCAAAACTTTTGCATTTTTAACAATGCCTTCAAAACCCTTCCTTGTTCTCTTGGGTGTGCCTTTGGATCTGTTGGAGAAATTTGAAAATCAGTGACTTGGGCACCCTGGTGGTAAATTCAAGTCCCAGCTTGATCATTAAAACTCTGTGTCACTTTGGGAAAGTTGTTGGGCCTCAATTGTAAAATGAGTGTGAGAAACAATTTGGAATAGTATAGAGAAGGTAAGCTCTAGAGGAGGCAAGACCAGGACTGAAGTCCTGCCTATAATATGTAATAACTATGTATTCATGGGCAAGTAAATCATTTTATCTCTTAGTCCTATACCTGAAGTGATGTTAAGGGCGCAAAACCAAGAGAACATTGTACATAGTAATAACAAGATTATGTGATGATCAATTGTGTTGGACTTGGCTCTTTTCAACAATGAAATGATTCAAAGCAATTCTAATAGATTTATTAAGGGACACTGCCATTCACATCCAGAGAGAGAACTGTGAAGACTGAATATGGATCAAAGCATTGTATTTTTATCTTTTTGTTGTTTGTGTTTGTTTGCTTATAATATTTTTTACTTTCTCTTGTTATTTTTCCCCTTTTGATTTGACTCTTTTTGTGTGCAGCATGATGAATATGGAATTTTGTTTAGAAGAATTGCACATGTTTTAACTTATATTGGCTTGCTTGCTGTCTTGGGAAAGGAGGAGAGAAGAGGAGAGGGGAAAATGTTCTGTAAAGGTGAATATTAAAAATTATCTCTGTATTTGGAAAAATAAAATACTATTAAATTTTTTTTAAACTCTCTTAATCATTTGGGCAACTATTTGAAATTGTAGAAATTGCAGATGAGTTTTCGATCTTCAACAGCAGAGTGGATTTCTATATCATGAATTCATTTAAAAATTATCTCTTATGTATAATGTATTGAATGCTAGACCTGGAGACATGAAGATTTGAATTCAAATTTGACCTAAGACACATACTGGCTATATGATCCTGGACAAGTCACTTAAACTCTCTCAGTCTCAGCTTTTTCTTCTATAAAAATGGAGATAATAATATCTATTTTTCAGCGTTATTATAAGGATAAAATGAAATAATATTTGTAAAGCACTGTGTAAAATTTTAAATACTATATAAATGCTAGCTATTATTATAATGTACATGAAAGTCCTTACAAACAAGATAGTAATATTATTATTATTCCTATTATTATTTCAATGTCAAGTTGTATTTTACCTAAATTTTCTAATCATATTTATTGACAACATTTACAAAAGGATTAAGGCCCTCTTAGTTCTGGTGGAAGGAACATAAGAATTCTGAAAGAAGGGAAAATATTGATGTGAAAAAAAAGAGAGAAAGGTTTGTGTATATGGGTTTGATTCTTAAACAACTTTCATTTATTTATATTTATCTTTATTTTCATTTTATTTGTACCTTTTGTTTTTACATTCCTTTATTCATGAATTTATCGTTCATGTTCCCGCTATTCAGCAAACCATCTCTTATTATAGGTTTCAAAAAGAAAGAGGAAAAAAATCAGCAAAATCAATTAATATTAATTATGTCTGATACATAATATATATATATATGTATACACACATACATATATATATATATATAAAATTCAGAATTAGGGCAACTCAGATATGCAAAGAAAAGCACATTTTTAAAAGGTGTATCTTCTTTGGATCCAACATGATATTTATAATCTCATAGTGGGTTTTTTGTCGGTGTTCTTTAAATTGCTTATTTCTTCCTGCATCAGTTGAGGTAAATCTTCACATGCTTCTTTGAATCTTTCAGGTTCATCATTTCTTCTGGTGTAGTAACATTCCATTATATTTTTTGAGCCAGAGTTTATTTAGAAATTCTCCATTTGATGGACACCCACTTAGTTTCTAATTCTTTGTTAAACAGTTTGACTTAACTAAACAGTTTGATAGAATCCACTGAACCCTCTTATAGAGACATCAAGAAAAAGAATCAGTTCCAGGGTTCTTCTTCCAGAAATACTAAAAAGAAGCATCTTTACCACTAATGCTATCAGAATGAAAAGGTAACAGTTCTTAACTGCCACGTGATGTGGCTAAAATTGAAGTGTGAAGCAGAACTCCCAGTTCCTTCTGAAATCCATTTGTATAGGGACACGCTGCTCTGAATGAATTTGCCTCTTTTTACCCTTCCACTTACTTTCTCATAAGTGACAGTTGAGAATGTGGTGTCCGTTCATTAGAAAATGCTGCAGCCTGCCGAGCAAGCCACTAGTGAGTTGCCCCAGTCATTTTGACATTCCTTTGCAAATTAGCTCGGCTTTGCTAGTACAGGTCTGCTCTACTGCACAGGGGGGCTTTCAACTTCGAGAATCTGGCAGGAGTTCAAGATCAAAGTGTTGCTTTGAACCCACTTGTTAGCCGTGCAAAATAAACACAATCCACCTTGCAATAAAAAAATCATCAGCAGGAGAAAAAAAGAGAACATTCTAAAACCCTGCACAGAAACTTCAAAAACTCTCACTCTGGCTGCTAAATTAGGACTGGAAAAATAAATCCTGCTCCTGAAAAGGAGTTGGGAAGGGGGGCACAGAGGAGGGAAGAATCATCCCACAACAAACAACAGAAAAATTAGAATCGCTGAGAACTAATTATGTTTTCATGATCACAAGTGCATTCAAAGTTTGAAAGCACATGGATGCATCCTGATGTTGCCATAAAATGTTCCCCTGGCTAATGATTTGCCAGTACAACTGTTCACTTCCTGTGGTGGATTTATGCTAAATCCTGTTATTAGTCTTGGTCTGCAATTGCCATTGTCTATGACTAGAAGCAAGGCTCAAAGGCTACAGTCAGCCTTTTATTACACAACATGTGAATGGAGATTTGACCCAATGTCCGACCACTTCCCCCCTTTGGTTTTTATGTAAGCTTGCTGAGCCTTTCCCTATAAATCACTTGGTTCCAATGAACTTTTACTCTCCCCCATCCCCCTTTCAACTCTGTAGGGTTTTTTCTTTTCTTTTCTTTCTTTCTTTCTTTTTTTTTTTTTTGAATGTTTTTTTAAAAAATAAACCATCCCATTTCTCTTTCTCCTAATTTTTTCAGGTACTTGAAAACATTTCATGACATCTGATTCCTAAAGGCTGGTGCTACAGAAAACATAATAAAGTAATACTTGATGTTCTGATTTTGTTTTAAACCTTGACATTGGGGGTTGCAAAAATTAATTACAAATAAATAATTGGGGGAGGGGTGAAAATAGCTTAATACAATTTATATTTCAGCAAGGGCATAATTTAAAACAAACATAGCTTTTGTAAAAAGTTAAATACTTTCTGTAGTGTTCCAAGTGACCAACATTTTCCAGAACATTTGATATTGCTGTATTTCATCTTAATTTGACATCACCTTAAATATGCTTTTCTGTTCTCTGTTTAGATAGAATTGAGACAAATAACATAAACTAATGGAAAGAAAAAATCAGGACAGTTTGTACTATTCCAAAGCTCTGAATGTAAATATAATGTGCTCTGCTTTCAGTAAGATGAATCTCAACAATGGATGACTTTGAGAAAGTTCTCTAATTTAAAGCATTTAAAGGAAGCCAAGAAATGATAGACTTTAAAGGACAAAGCACATTGTCCATATCTTCTGTACCTACTCATCTAAGGAATTTGTGTAGAAATTCTCTTCATTGATATAAATCAGCCATTTGTCTGTAATTTATTATCTTAGCAAGTTATGAGGGGTTTTGAAATCTTAAATGATTTGATCATGGTTCCATAGCTAGTATGTGTTAGAAGAAAGACATAAAACCAGGTCTTCTTAATTCCCAAACTGGTCTTTTATTTACTATACCAGATTGACTCTCCAAATGGATACACAAGGGGCTGCTTCAAGGGAAAAGGCCTCCTATGTTCAGGGTTCTGACCATACTTACTCCCCCTGCATCTGCTGCTTCATCACCTGTCCATTGCCACAGGCTATTGAGATAGTTAGAAATGGTGATTTTTGATTTGTAAATTGGATTTAAGTGAGACAGAGTTGCAAAAAGCCACCAGCCTTATTTATCTTTCAGAAATATCATTCTTTAGAATCAAGATACCTGATAATGGTTTGAGATACAGCTCTTTTCTGGGTTTCTGAAGCTGATATGTTGGAAAGTCTTTGGATGTTGCCATATCCATTTAAGATCATGTTAAATAATAATGCTGCTTCTGACCCTCAGAAGTCTAGTGAAATTATAGAACCTATCTCAGATAGTTCTTCTTTTGCTTATCTTACTGTAGTTTATAGCCCCTACAGGTACTCATTCAATAGAGGCAGGAGTGAATCTAGAATAAGCAGAACTAGGATTTTTAAAAACTGTACTTAAAGGCCCTCCTAAGCCCTGTCCCCATGAAAGAAGAGGTAGAAAGAGTTCAGCAATCATAGCTACTATTTCTCTCTCTCTACAGAATGAAAGACTTTCAGAGTTGGAAGGGTCTATAATGTCCTCCATGTTCAACCTATGCTTCAGGAAAAAACAAAACAAACAAACAAAAAACTCACTAAAGCAAAACCTACAACACTCAAGAAGTGGTCAGTCATCCAGCCTCTGCTTAAAGGCTTCAAGGAGCCACTGCCTCCTGATACAGTCTATTCTATTTGTGTGTAGATTCCTTATATTAAGACTTTGCAGCTAGGACATATCCACTGCTCCTAACTGATCTCTGGGTTTGAGTAGGACAATCTACTCTCTCTTCCAGATGATAGTCATTCAAATGTTTAGAGTCTTTCAATGTTTAAATTCTTTCCAGATTTGCTTCATACTGCTCTCTCCAGGTATGATACCCCTAAATAAAGAAAACATACCCATATATGGCTTCTGAAGATTCTTGCCCACAGATTCTGTGTGTTTTATATTGATCTTATAGTTACTTTTTTTTTTCTTTGAATAGAATTCTCATTGGTTTTTGCCACTATAAATCCTATACTTGCTTCCTTGATCACTTCTCTCCTTACACTTGGTTTTAGACTTGGAAAGGAACTCGTAAGTTATCCTGTTCAGCTTTCTTATTTTATAGATGGAGAGAGGTTAAGCCCTGTTCAGGAATGTATGACATAGAGTACAAAAAGCAATTGTTTCTATTTTGGACAGAAACCCTAAAGGTCTTCTCCTCCCAGATTGAGTTTTTTAAAACTAGGTAAAAGAGGCCATTTTTAAAACCTCATTTCTTATCTAACCTTATTCACTGAATGGCCTTTGCCTCAGCCCAGACTAAAACCTGGAAAATATCTTAAAAAGGGAACATCTCCCACTGTATGGATGGGAATGGGTGGGGAACATCTTAAATCATCCTGATCTGTATAAAAACTGGACCCAGATGACTCTGGAAGAGTGAGATTGGTCACCTTGCACAGTTCTGCCTCATTTCAATCCAATTCACTTGCAAGTCAAGGCATCAACTTCCTGATGTGTGAGAATGAAGGACAAACTACAATTCCTTCTCAGCCATTTATTTTCTTGCTTTCTGCCCTGTGTTTTCTTTCCTTATATCCTGCTTTCCAAAAAATTGTAGTTGTATCAATAATGCCATTGAAACTAGAAAGGTTGCCAATCAACTCTCCAGTCTCCACTCACATTTCTTTCCAAACTTAAATATCTTTCTTTGACTATCATTCCCAGGTAATTGTTGTCTTCACCTAATGCAATGTATATTTCTTGAGAGCAGTGATTGTCTCATTTTTGTATTTTGTATTTTATCTTCAGTGCTTGGCACAGAATAAGTGCTTAATAAATTCTTTTTTTTCATTCATTCTTTCAGTATCTTGCCTAAGGCTACACAAATAGTAAGTGGTAGGGCTGGTATTGGAGCTCATGTCTTTTGAGTCCAGTGACAGTGTTCTTTTTTTATTATCTACTCTGTTATAGTTAAAGTTGGCTTCTATGTCTTTTATGTCTGCCATTCAATTCTGGCATTTTAGGAGTAATATAACTTCTTGTAGTAGGTATTATTGTGCCTGCTTGTTTTATATCAATCTTCTACAATAGCTGGTATCCATTTATCATCTCTTCCTGCCACACCTAATTAGTGCTTATTCTAAATAAGCACAAAAACTTGGAGTAAAGGAACAGAGATTTTACCTAGTTTAACCCTACACTTAGTGCATAAATTCTCCATGACCCATCATGCCCCTTGAATGATTATCCAATGTCTTCCTGGACTCTTCCTATAATTGGCCCGTCATTGTTTTATTTTGTGTTGACAGGTATAGTTGCTAGAGCTAAATAAGAGATGAAAAATATTGTCATTTGTGTTTAACACACAAGAGCATGTTTGAATAATTTTCAGCTATTAGAGACTAAGAATATTAGAGAATTTATAAATTCATTTCACATGAGAGCAAGTTTAAAAGTAAAGCTTTTTAAATAATTCTAAAAGAAAAAATTTAAGCCAACAAAAGCAATAACTTCATGGGGTATGTATATATATATATATATATATATATATATATATATATATTTAGCAGCCTCATAAGAAAGTATAGCCGGAGGCTGGGACATTACTCTATTGTTTTAACTTCTGTGATAAGTTATAAGAAAAAACAAACATTTTTTATTAAGTTTAAGCCACTGGAAATTAAAAAGAAATGATTCCATGGAAACACAGATAATAGAGAATGCCTATTTCTTTGCAGTTATTTATAAATAGAACTATTTTCATAATTTACAAATGGAGCTAAGTAGGGGATAAATTTATTAGTTTCATTTAGTGTTAAGTGCATAAAATTAGGATATTTATTTTGTGAAAAATCCATTGCTAATTTCTGAGCACATAGTAGCAATAGCTTCTGATAGAAATACTATAATTTTAATCATAAAATTAACAAGTAGTTACTCATTCTAACTAGTTACCTTTTCTGCATGATGTCAGTGGAAAGAGTTCTGTCTTTGGAATCATAAGATATGTCATAAGAACTCAGCTGTCCCACTTACAGAATGACTTTGAGCAAATTATTTAACATCTCAGCTTCAGTTTCCTTATGCATATATAACTAGAGCATACCTCCTCTTTATGATTCTGGGTCCCCAAAGACTGTATTTAATCTTTGGGGATTGACCTATTACCCCCCCCCATCTTTAGTTTACTCCAAAAAAATCTTCAAATATAACTGCTTGGATTTTCACAACTGTGGCTAATAGGAACCTGCAGTTACTATACCAGCACTAAAGAATAAAAAGGGCATATGCATTTAATTCCACAGAAAATTATAAAACAGGTACTGAAAATACATGTTGTATTCAAAGGACTCAGAGAAACCCATAAGCAAATGTAGAAAACACATAAAGTATGTTTGATATCCCATCCATTTCCTCTTAATAGGAACTAAACTTGAGTTACTGATGGGGTACCACTTCAAAATGTAGTAATTATTCAGCACAGCCACAGGGTCCTCCCTACATTCCCCCTCCCAAGCATGGAGTGCTCACTCTATCTGAACTTCTACCAGTAAGGCAAACATACTTTAACGCTGATGAACAAACAATACCCTAAATTCTGGTGAGTTTCTCTTTTTTACTCATCTCCCCACCCCCACCTCAGATTCATATAAGCATGCAGTCTTATGGTCATACTCTGACTATTCACATTCTCCAAGAAGCAACACACACTTTGGATCTGTTATATGGCGACTCCCTTTTCCATCATATTTGCACGGTCAGAATAACTCTCCATGGTGGTAATATTGATGATGATGTTAATGATAGTGTGGTGGTGGTGGTGGTGATGATGATGATGTGTGTGTGTGTGTGTGTGTGAGTGTGTGTGTGTGTGTGTGTGTGTGTGTGTGTGTGTGTAATGCATGGGAAGGGAACAAGGTCCTGGCTTTTGACCTCATCATGGCATGGGTTTAAACCTTATTATTCCTGCAGTTGTTGAAGGCATGTCCAAGAGCTTCTACAAAAGTCTCTGATTAATCCAGCCGCTGACATGTCTTGGGTAGGAAAAGTTCACTCTGAGGTCTCTGAAGCAAAAGCTTGTTCTCAAAAAGCTATTGGCAAGCCAGGAAATTCCAGTATGATTCTGCTGTAAATAGCCATTGGGAAAACCACTAGGGTAAAAGGGAAGACTGAGAGAGAAATTCATTGGCTTTCTTCTTTCCCCAAAACTCAGGTCCATTCAGTATATTGTTTGGTCAGTTCTCTGAAAGAAAAAAAAGTCAAACAAAACAAATCAAAAATCAGTAGAGACAAAGAGACATTGCCTTTAAAAAAAAAAAAAATTTTTTTATTAGCTCAGTTGGAAAGGACAGCTTCATAGACACAAGTTCATCCTCTTCCAAATTCCAACCAGTTTTATTGGAGGTTTCTGCAGTCTCTGAAAGTCTATCAATCATGATTCCTTATCTTCTCAAAAAAGCACAAATGGGTGCTCATCTTAACAAGGTGCTCATCAGATGCCCAAAGAAAGGGTCCTCACTCTGTGAGTTAATCAAAGTGATCTGAAAACTGTCTAGATTGACCCCTTTGAATATAAAATGAATGAGTTAGGCTGAGTTCTCTTCCAACTCTGAATATGTTTCTTCCTCAAGGCTCACTAAGTTGGCATTTCCAGTCTGACAGATGCTTCCAGCTCAGCTGACTGGTGTGCTGGGAGCCTAATGAATGATATTGCTTTTTTCTAGTTCAAGTGGTTAGCTACACCCACTTCCTCTGCTTCTCTTTGATGACTCATTTAGGTGCTCCCCATAAGGGAGTGACTTCTTTTCTGGAATGCTTCCACCACAGGTTTACAATGCAAATGCAAAAATACTTTACCCATAAAATGATAACAACAGACACTTTCTACCATTAGTAAGAAAAGATTCCCCCTCCCCCCCACTATTTTACCTATCCCATTTTATCACCTTAAAAGGAATGGAGGGAATCCATGTTCTGACAGTGAATCTTGAAAAAGTGTTTCTAGGATTTTGTACTTTTCAGGAAATCCTCAGGTTTCAGGTAGCCCAAATTGAGAAGCTAGTGTGTATGTGTGTGGGAGTGGGACAAGGGAAAGAGGAAGGAGAGTAAAAGAGATGGGGGAGGGAAGATAGTAAAATGATCAAATTTGGTAAATATCAAGCTGCAATTTAGTCAACAATAGAGGTGGTGCTTGCTATCTTATATCATAATGATAGTTTCACTAATTGATTTCTTTCAAGAAAATGACAATTTGAAATTCATGATCAGAAATGTTAAAAAATGTGCATCCCTGAATCAGGTCTTCCTTTAGCCTGTGTTGGTACCTGTTATCTCTATCATTAGAGTCATTCTTGGGAGTTGATATTATCTGTAAGAAGGGATAGTGTGATCAGGAAATAGATTCACATTTAGGCTTTAGCACTTAGCTTCCTAAGTATGGGAGAATATATCACTTACCTGAACCTCAGTTTCCTCATACCTAAAATGGAGCTCTTAATATTGGCAATACCTATTTCATATGCTGCTAAGTTAGTGTGAGCTGTTATTATTCTGTCTCCTGGGAGTGGTAACATTAACCCATTTGTCATACCTGGATTAGTTAATGAGATTAACTGATTACCAGAGAGGAGGGCCCCAAGAAAAGGACAAATAAGTTTTGGAAAAGGATCTGGGAAATTCCAAGGCACAAAACACTTTCCAAAGAAAGCAAGTGTTAGTAGGGTTCTACAATGAGTAACTTGGGGTCAGAAAGGAATAACATAAGGGCACTAGGTATTTGAGGCTAAGGGCTAGGGTGCTAAAAAAACAAAAAATCAAGAGAATTAAGGCAAGTTTTTCCTTCTTACCATATATATTTAAGGACAATCCTATTCATTCATCATTGTTACTTTTCTTTCTGGCAGCAAAAATAAAACTATCTATAGCATAAAAACAGTGCTATCCTTCCTCTCCCCTGGATTACTTCCCAATCTTCTACTTGTTCTCAGAGGCTACAGTTCTCAGGGGGACTCTCCTTCTATCTGTGCTTTAAACTTTCAAGATTTCAACTCCATGCTTCATCTATAGTACACTTTGGAGCCTCCCTCAGTGCCTCAGGCCTCCTCATCTTGGAAGATCCATTCTGTTTTGTGGTTTTCTTACCCTGGAACATCCTTTTACCACACCTTTTTTCATTTTTCATTCCTTTACTCCAGGAGTCTCCATTTTAGGAAGGGATACCAGTCAGCTAACCTTCATTCTCCTCCTAGATGTGCTTCTGACTTTCTGATCTTCAACTCTATATTTCCCTGTGTTTACCTTTATCTGCATCTCCTCAATCCCCTCTCATACCATACTTTTTAGCTCATTTTCATGTATTGTCTTCTTTCATTAGAATACAATTCTATTAGGGGCACCTAGGTGGTGCAGTGGATAGAGCACCAGTCCTAAAGTCAGGAGGATCTGAGTTCAAATCTAGCCTAAGACACTTAACACTTTCTAGCTATGTGACCCTGGGCAAGTCACTTAACTCCAACTGGCTCAGCCAAAAATAAATATATACAATCCTTTTGATCAGGGACTGTTTTTCTTTTTGCTTGTATCTATATTTCTAGCTCTCAGCGCAGTCATTAGCACAATTTTGCTTGTTGCCTTGCCTTGAATTCTACTTCTTAGGATTTTAGGGTTAATGCTTTAGGCTTATTCTTTTAATGCTATAAGTCATAAGCTCCCTCTAGAATGCTTTCTATTAAAAATCATTAAGCAGAGTAAATTACTTCTTATCAAAATCATTTATTCAAATGGCATAGTAAAAATGGAAGACACATTCCTACCTCCTGAAGACTAGGGAAACATTTCTTAAATATACATGGCATCCAAATTTATAACACAATAGTACTCAGAGAAAGATGTAGAACACATAGCAAAGGTTGTGTCAACTGCTGGTATTATTCTTTCTTGAATCCATAGCTGACATTCTTTTGACCGTGTGTGATATTAATCCTTGAAGTTGCCACCTTCCTTTCTCAACATGTATATAACATTGGTGTTCCTATTTTCTTTTGGTGTAAATATTTCTTCTTCCATGAGCCAAAGGATGGCATACTTTGACATATTTCCACGATACACTGCCATTTCTAGGGCTCTGCAACAGCTTTTAGACTTCCAAGTATCTTTTAATCTTTCAAATTGAATGAAATGGCCTTGTAGATTTTCATTTCACAATGCTATAAGTTAGATGACAGAAGAACAAAACAGGTAAAAGTTACAAAAATGTATTCATGACCTCCGCGTCCAGGTAAGATAATGTGTCCAGCTATTTCTTGCCTGCCCAGTTCTCAGAAAACATTTTAAGGCAGTTGTATCTCATATGTCATTGGGAAATAAAACACGGATCGCTGAAAGGAATTGTTATTTTTAGATATCCATTTAATTCTCAACTAGCAGTTAATTTGAGCCTTTTTATCATCACTTATGTATAAACCTTCACTTTTGCATAGCCGGGAGCAGGGTCCCCTCAAATTTCCATTGGTAAACTTTGGCAGTGAATATTTGCAGATGTTCTTAGAAATGGCTAATATAGACTATTCTACCCATACAACATCTATTCTGTACCTCATGGAAAATTCTTCATTAAATGCTTGTAATATGAAGTATACTGGAACTTAATACCTGTCATAGAATGGTGTTACTGTGCTGAGCAGATCACCATCAATCAATAAATCAATCAACAAGCATTTTTAAGTATCTACTGTGTATCAAGAACTGTGTTAGGTTTGGGGGACACAAAATATATCAAACCTGGTAGCAAACCTCTTGCAATGATTCGTTTGTATTTAAGAAGGTTTTAAACCCCACTAATGTGTTTAATCAATGGTGCAGGTCAGTACTTGGAATTGTAAAAAATCCCTTATAAGATATTTTCCTAAATTTAATTAACATATTATTAAGAAACATAATCGTAATACCTAAACCAGGGAAGAATAAAGCAGTAAATAAGAGCTATAGTTCATTATCATTAATAAATATTGTAAAAATTTTAAATAAAATCCTAATAAAAGAACTATATGCTCACTCAATTATGCATTATCATCAAGTTAGATTTATACTAAAGACATATGGATAGTTCAATATTTAGAAAATAATTAAAAATAACATTAAAAACAACTAAAACCATAAAATTTTAGTATTGAAAAGAAACTCAGCAGCCATGCAGTCCCACAAATGCCTAGAAGGAATCTTGACTATAACACAACAAGTTCTTCATTCCACATTTGCTTGAAGACTGACAATGAGGAGGTACTTGCTACTAATAGGATATGTTTAGCCTATTCTATTTTTGTATATTTCAATTTTTATTAGGAAATATGCCTTTGTATTTATCTTTATGTTTTTTCAAGTCCTACCTATTTCTTCTAGTAGTTTTTTTATCCCCTTTAGGGTCAAATAGAACAACTTTAATTGTTATTCTCTCTCTCAAATAATTGAAGGCAACTGTCATATTTTTTTTTTTGAGTCTTCTCTTTCCCAGGAATATCCAATTTCCTTTGGAACCAAATTTCTCTACTCAGAAATGTCCAACTATCTCTTCTTTCATTAGAATACAATTTTTTTGAGATCAGGGACTCTTTTTCTTTTTGCTTGTATCTATATTTCTAGCTCTCAGAACAGCGTTTAACACAATTTTGCTTGTTGCCTTACCTTGACTTCTACTTCTTAGGATTTCAGGATTAACACTTGATACCAAAATCTCCTCAATTTTTTTGTTTTGTTGAAGTGTTTTTGTCTTAATAATTTCATTCTTGAATGACTTGAACTTTTCTTGGGTTGATTTTATCTGTAGAATTTCAGGCTATCCTATTAATTTTTCCTCTGAAATCAATTCTCTTAAAATCAAGGGTATATATGAAACCCATTTCTTTTTCTTCTCTAACATGAGGGTCAGCTGTCCCCAAGTCTGTCAACATTATTTAATAGCCAGGTCTTATTTTAGGTTAGAATCAGATATAGAGTAATGTTTGCATTGTTGCTTTCTCTACTTTTATAATCAAGGCAAATAAAGAAATCACCACAGAAAAACACCAGTGGAAGTCTCCATAATTAGTGTATCCTTTCAAGTTTCTGATTTATTTCCCAAACCTTCTTCAAATTGTGTTTCTTGAATAGCTGGTATGTAGCATATCATCATCGAAATGTTCATGTTTACCATATTAATAATCAAATTAATAAAAACCATATGATCATCTCAATAGATGCAGAAAAAGCATTTGATAAAATCCAACATCTATTCCTACTAAAAACACTTGAGAGTACAGGAATAAATGGACTATTCCTTAAAATAATAAGGAGCATATATTTAAAACCTTCAGTAAACATCATGTGTAATGGTGATAAATTAGAACCTTTCCCTGTAAGATCAGGAGTGAAACAAGGTTGCCCACTATCACCATTACTATTCAATATAGTACTAGAAACGCTAGCCTCGGCAATAAGAGCCGAGAAAGAGATTCAAGGAATTAGAGTAGGAAATGAAGAAATCAAATTGTCACTTTTCACAGATGACATGATGTTATACTTAGAGAACCCCAAAGACTCTGCTAAAAAGCTATTAGAAATAATTCAGAATTTTAGCAAAGTCGCAGGATACAAAATAAATCCACATAAATCCTCAGGATTTTTATACATTACCAACACAATCCAACAGCAAGAGATACAAAGAGAAATTCCATTCAAAATAACAGTCGATAGTATAAAATATTTGGGAATATATCTACCAAAGGAGAGTCAGGAATTATATGAGCAAAATTACAAAACACTTGCCACAAAAATAAAGTCAGATTTAAATAATTGGAAAGACATTCAGTATTCTTGGATAGGCTGAGCGAATATAATAAAGATGACAATACTCCCCAAACTAATCTATTTATTTATTTCTATACCAATCAGACTCCCAAGAAACTATTTTAATGACCTAGAAAAAATAACAACAAAATTCAAATGGAAGAATAAAAGGTCGAGAATTGCAAGGGAACTAATGAAAAAAAAGTCAGAGGAAGGTGGTCTAAGTGTACCTGCTTTAAAGCTATATTATAAAGCAACAGTCACCAAAACCATTTGGTATTGGCTAAGAAATAGACTAGTTGATCAGTGGCATAGGTTAGGTTCACAGGGCAAGATAGTGAATAAAAATAGCAATCTAATCTTTGACAAACCCAAAGATCCCAAATTTTGGGATAAGAATTCTTTATTTGACAAAAACTGCTGGGAAAACTGGAAATTAGTATGGCAGAAACTAGGCATGGACCCACATTTAACATCACATACTAAGATTAGATCAAAATGGGTCCAAGATTTAGGCATAAAGAACGAAATCATAAATAAATTGGAGGAACATGGGATGGTTTACCTCTCAGACTTGTGGAGGAGGAAGGAGTTTGTGTCCAAGGGAGAACTAGAGACCATTATTGATCACAAAATAGAACATTTTGATTACACCAAATTAAAAAGTTTCTGCACAAACAAAACTAATGCAAACAAGATTAGAAGGGAAGTAACAAATTGGGAAAAAATTTTTACAGTTAAAGGTTCTGATAAAGGCTTCATCTCGAAAATATACAGAGAATTGACTTTAATTTATAAGAAATCAAGCCATTCTCCAATTGATAAATGGTCAAAGGATATGAACAGACAATTTTCAGATGATGAAATTAAAACTATTTCCACTCATATGAAAGAGTGTTCCAAATCACTACTGATCAGAGAAATGCAAATTAAGACAACTCTGAGGTATCATTACACACTTGTCAGATTGGCTAAGATGACAGGAACAAATAACGATGAATGTTGGAGGGGCTGTGGGAAAACTGGGACACTGATGCATTGTTGGTGGAGTTGTGAAAGAATCCAACCATTCTGGAGAGCAATCTGGAATAAGCCCAAAAAGTTATCAAAATGTGCATACCCTTTGACCCAGCCATACTACTACTGGGCTTATACCCCAAGGAACTACTAAAGAAGGGAAAGGGACCTGTATGTGCCAAAATGTTTGTGGCAGCCCTTTTCATAGTGGCTAGAAGCTGGAAGATGAATGGATGTCCATCAATTGGAGAATGGTTGGGTAAACTATGGCATATGAATGTTATGGAATATTATTGTTCTATAAGAAATGACCAACAGGAGAAATACAGAGAGGCTTGGAGAGACTTACATCAACTGATGCTGAGTGAAACGAGCAGAACCAGAAGATCATTATACACTTCAACAATGATACTGTATGAGGATGTATGCTGATGGAAGTGGATTTCTTCAACATAGAGAAGAGCTAATCCAATTCCAATTGATTAATGATGGACAGAATCAGCTATATCCAGAAAAGGAACACTGGGAAATGAATGTAAACTGTTATTTTTACCTTCTGAATCCAATTCTTCCTGTGCAACAAAAAATTAGGTTATACACACATATATTGTATCTAGAATATACTGTAATATATTTAACATGTATAGGACTGCTTGCCATCTGGGGGAGGGGGTTGGGGGAGGAAGGGAAAAAATCTGAATAGAAGTAAGTGCAAGGGATAATGTTGTAAAAAATTACCCATGCATATGTAATGTCAAAAAAAATGTTATAATTATAAAATAAAATTAAAATTAAAAAAAAAAGAAATGTTCATGTTCATACTTTCTCCCTTGGCTCCATGAATCTCCTTACATGAGAATATCTCCTTCATATATCATGCTATTCATTTGGAATGTTATAATACATGGCAACCTTGCCTACTGACCAATTTATCAGGATCATGAGCTGGATTTGAAAAGAAGGTAATTTAATTCATGAGGAATCAGAAGGATAATGTCTTTGTAAAAAATTAAATATCTTATTCTTTTGAATAAAACAGTAATTTGGTCTCCTTTCCTCATTGGAGGATTTAAATACTGATGGTAGCTATGATGTGTTCCCTTTGCCTTCTCTTCTCCAAGTTAACCATCCCATGTTGTTTCAACAGATCTTTACATGACATCATCTGGAATTCCCTGATCATTATCATTGCTCTCCTCTGATTATCCTTTCTTACATATTATACACCTTTCTGCCTAATATTAACATGGTGCCTGAAATTTCACCATCAGATATTCCTTCCTCTGAGACTTAGAGGATTTTCAATCTTTGAGTGCCCTGTTAAAATGCAAATTCTCTGGGAAATTAACACTTTAACTCTGTATCAATCAACATTTTATGAGGACTAACTTCTAAGTGATAGCTAGGTGAGAGAACAAGTTGTTTCGTTTTTGAAATCAGACATGAAGAAGGAAAAGAGAGTGCAGGGATGAGTATGGAAAAAAAAAAAAGAAGAGGGAAGAGGATGCCATAGGTAAATAAATGTCAATTATCAACAGTTTTAGGAAACCCTTAAAATCCATATGGGGTAAAAATCCTAAAATAAATAAACAAAGAAATCACTTACAAGGGTATTTGGTTAGAAATGTAATGTTCTCTCCTTAAATTACATTTAGAACTTACCTATGTAAACAAATTTAAATCAGGTCTTAAAAGAATTAGAATCTGCTCTGCCATGTGATAATTGGATAAATTTTCCCATACTGGAAATCCTTATTACTGAAAAAGTTTATTTTAAGAAATAAAACAATAAAAAATATGTTGCGATAGATAACATTTGAACAATTAGAAAACTGAAAAATTTATGATTATCAATTTCCTTTCCTCTTTTTATATACGGATGAATTTCTCAATATCTGAGTCCACTCTTCTGATGTTCACAAAAAAGGTATCAACTTTAGATCTCATGAGACTGAAGATATTAATGAGATTAAAATCTACTCATAGATAATAAAGGAGGTCATATGTAATGGCAATAAACTAGAACCTTTCCCTGTAAGATCAGGAGTGAAACAAGGTTGCCCACTATCACCATTACTATTCAATGTAGTACTAGAAACGCTAGCCTTGGCAATAAGAGCCGAGAAAGAGATTCAAGGAATTAGAGTAGGAAATGAGGAAATCAAACTATCACTCTTTGCAGATGACATGATGGTATACTTAGAGAACCCCATAGACTCTGCTAAAAAGCTATTAGAAATAATTCAGAATTTTAGCAAAGTGGCAGAATACAAAATAAATCCAAATAAATCCTCAGCATTTTTATACATTACCAACACAATCCAACAGCAAGAGATACAAAGAGAAATTCCATTCAAAATAACAGTCGATAGTATAAAATATTTGGGAATATATCTACCAAAGGAAAGTTAGGAATTATATAAGCAAAACTACAAACACTTGCCACAAAAATAAAGTCAGATTTAAATAATTGGAAAGACATTAAGTGCTCTTGGATAGGCCAAGCAAATATAATCAAGATGACAATACTCCCTAAACTAATCTATTTATTTATTTCTATACCAATCAGACTCCCAAGAAACTATTTTAATGGCCTAGAAAAAATAACAACAGAATTCATATTGAACAACAAAAGGTCGAGAATTTCAAGGGAAGTAATGAAAAAAAAATTAAATGAAGGTGGTCTAGCTGTACTTGATCTAGAACTATATTATAAAGCAACAGTCACCAAAACCATTTGGTATTGGCTAAGAAATAGGCTAGTTGATCAGTGGCATAGGTTAGGTTCACAGGGCAAGATAGTGAATAAAAATAGCAATCTAGTGTTTGACAAACCCAAACATCCCAACTTTTGGGATAAGAATTCATTATTTGACAAAAACTGCTGCGAAAACTGGAAATTAGTATGGCAGAAACTAGGCATGAACCCACATTTAACACCACATACTAAGATAAGATCAAAATGGGTCCAAGATTTAGGCATAAAGAATGAAATCATAAATAAATTGGAGGAACATGGGATGGTTTACCTCTCAGACTTGTGGAGGAGGAAGGAGTTTGTGTCCAAGGGAGAACTAGAGACCTTTATTGATCACAAAATAGAAAATTTTGATTACACCAAATTAAAAAGTTTCTGCACAAACAAAACTAATGCAAACAAGATTAGAAGGGAAGTAACAAATTGGGAAAACATTTTTACAGTTAAAGGTTCTGATAAAGGCCTCATCTCCAAAATATACAGAGAATCGACTTTAATTTATAAGAAATCAAGCCATTGTCCAAATGATAAATGGTCAAAGAATATGAACAGACAATTTTCAGATGATGAAATTGAAACTATTTCCACTCATATGAAAGAGTGTTCCAAATCACTATTGATCAGAGAAATGCAAATTAAGACAACTCTGAGATATCATTACACACCTGTCAGATTGGCTAAGATGACAGGAACAAATAATGATGAATGTTGGAGGGGCTGTGGGAAAACTGGGATACTAATACATTGTTGGTGGAGTTGTGAAAGAATCCAACCATTCTGGAGAGCAATCTGGAATTATGCCCAAAAAGTTATCAAAATGTGCATACCCTTTGACCCAGCAGTGCTACTCCCGGGCTTATATCCCAAGGAAATACTAAAGAAGGGAAAGGGACCTGTATGTGCCAAAGTGTTTGTGGCAGCCCTTTTTATAGTGGCTAGAAACTGGAAAATGAATGGATGTCCATCAATTGGAGAATGGTTGGGTAAATTATGGTATATGAATGTTATGGAATATTATTTTTCTGTAAGAAATGACCAACAGGAGAAATACAGAGAGGCTTGGAGAGACTTACATCAACTGATGCTGAGTGAAACGAGCAGAACCAGAAGATCATTATACTCTTCAACAATGATACTGTATGAGGATGTATTCTGATGGAAGTGGATTTCTTCAACATAGAGAAGAGCTAATCCAATTCCAATTGATCAATGATGGACAGATTCAGCTATATCCAGAAAAGGAACACTGGGAAATGAGTATAAACTGTGATCACTGTTTTGTTTTGTTTTTCTTCCCAGATTATTTTTAGCTTCCAAATACAATTCTTCCTTTGCAACAACAACAATAAAAAAATTCGGTTCTGCACATATATATTGTACCTAGGATATACTATAAAATATTTAATATGTATGGGAATGCCTGCCATCTAGGGGAGGGGGTGGAGGGAAGGAGGGGAAAAATATTGGAACAGAAGGGAGTACAATAAATAATGTTGTAAAAAAATTACCTATGAATATGTACTGTCAAAGAAAATGTTATAATTATAAAAATTAATAAAAAAATAATAAAGGAGGGAAAGAGACCCACATGTGCATAAAGGTTTATGGAAGCCCTTTTTGTAGTTGGGAGAAACTGGAAAGATACATACATTAAATGTACGTATGGATTTAAGTAAGTTATTGTGCTCTTTATCTCTGAGTTGATTTTTGTGTGTCTCCAGTTCCTTCAATTGATTCTTATATGTCATGATGTTAAGACATTCCTCATTTCTGTTTATTCTTTTCTGAATTTTATCAAGTTTCACAATATCTTTCTTAAAAGGTAGCTCTTGGTAACTTGTATACATTGTATTTGTACATATTGTAATATATTGCATGTATTGTATGTAACTTGTATATATTGGATGTTTCACTTTTATCAGAAATATTTGAGGCAAAGATTTTTCTGCTTAGGGATAGCTTATTTTCTTATTCTAGTTGCACTGATTGATTTTTGTCCTTGTAATTTTTTTAAAAAATGTAATTGGAAGCATTAATTATTTTTATAATCATCTCTTTTACTTCATTTATCAAGAATTACTGCCCTTTAGAAATCACTTTGAAAAGTAATCCTTCCCATTCTCCTCTAAGTTTTGTATGATCTTAAAATTTATGTTGAAGGCATTTTTCCATTTGGAACTTATTGTGATTGTGTACTGTAAGATATTGGTCTCAATATAGTTTCTCTCAAAGTACATTCCAGATTTCTTAGCAGTTTTTGTCAAATAACGAGCCTTTCCCAAGTAATATGGGTCTTGGGTTTATTAAATACAGTGCAACTGAATTTGATTATTTCTCATTTTTATTTATTTAGTCTTCTACTGCCTAGTTTTCTACTTGCTAATGAGTATTAATTGCTTTAATAATTGCTATTTAATAACATTTTTAATATCTGGACATTACTGCTTATAAAAATTGTTCACTGATTGAACAATTCACTAATACAACAAATAACAGCTAATTAGTTCTTTGGAGAATAACTTTCAATAGTTATTGCTAGCTATCAATGATCCTACCATAAATTCAAAAGTAAAAATCATACAGATTAGAAATACTCAGACATGAAAGATCAGTAATTTTGCATGGAGGCTTTAAATGAGGTTCTAAGTATCTAAGCTGACTTTTGATTATCATGTCTCTATAATATCAAGCATCCCAATGAAAGATGCAAAATTTGATTATATGACCTTTGGTAAATCTGATCAGAAAAAGGAAAGAGGAAAATCAAATTGTTAGTCTTAAAAAGGAAAATGGGAAATTTTCCATCAATGAAGAGGAAATTAAAGCAATAATGAATTATTTTGCCCAACTTTATGCCAATAAATTTGATAACCTAAGTAAAATGGATGACTATCTCCAAAAATATAGGTTTCCCAGATTAACAGAGAATGAAGTAAATTGCTTAAGTAGTCCCATTTCAGAAAAAGAAATAGAACAAAGTATTAATCAACTCCCTAAGAAAAAATCCCCAGGAT
This sequence comes from Sminthopsis crassicaudata, assembly GCF_048593235.1. Classification (NCBI taxonomy): domain Eukaryota; kingdom Metazoa; phylum Chordata; class Mammalia; order Dasyuromorphia; family Dasyuridae; genus Sminthopsis; species Sminthopsis crassicaudata. The sequence continues at coordinate 124,805,845 of NC_133619.1, read as the reverse complement.
CAGATGGATTTACATGAGAATTCTACCAAACATTTAAAAAACAATTAGCCCCCAAAAGGGTACATCTATAGCAATCTAATCTTTGACAAACCCAAAGATACCAACATTAGGGATAAAAATTCATTATTTGGAAAAAAACTTTTGGGAAAACTGGAAATTAGAATGGCAGAAATTAGATATGGATCCACACTTAACACCATACACCAAGATAAGATCAAAATGGGTCCATGACTTAGGCATAAAGAATGAGATAATAAATAGATTAGAGAAACAGAGAATAGTTTACCTCTCAGACCTGTGGAAGAGGAAGGAATTTATGACCAAAGGAGAACTAGAGATCATTATTGATCACAAAATAGAAGTTTTTGATTACATCAAACTAAAAGTTTCTGTACAAACAATACTAATGCAAACAAGATTAGAAGGGAAGTAACAAATTGGGAAAATATTTTTAAAGTTAAAGGTTCTGACAAAGGTCTCATTTCCAAAATGTATAGAGAACTGACCCTAATTTATAAGAAATCAAACCATTATATGTGCCAAAATGTTTGTGGCAGCTCTTTTTGTTGTAGCTAGAAACTGGAAGATGAATGGATGTCCATCAGTTGGAGAATGGTTGGGTAAATTGTGGTATATGAAGGTTATGGAATATTATTGCTCGGTAAGAAATGACCAGCAGGAGGAATACAGAGAGGGTTGGAGAGACTTAAATCAACTGATGCTGAGTGAAATGAGCAGAACCAGAAGATCACTGTACACTTCAACAACAATACTGTATGAGGATGTATTCTGATGGAAGTGGAAATCTTCAACATAAAGAAGATCCAACTCACTTCCAGTTGATCAATGATGGACAGAGGTAGCTACACCCAGAGAAGAAACACTGGGAGGGGAATGTAAATTGTTAGCACTAATATCTGTCTGCCCAGGTTGCATGTACCTTCAGATTCTAATGTTTATTGAGCAACAAGAAAATGATATTCACACACATGTATTGTACTTAGACTATATTGTAACACATGTAAAATGTATGGTATTGCCTGTCGTCGGGGGGAGGGAATAGAGGGAGGGGGGGTAATTTGGAAAAATGAATACAAGGGATAATATTATAAAATATATATATAAAAAAAAAAAGAAATCAAACCATTCTCCAATTGATAAATGGTCAAAGGATATGAACAGACAATTCTCAGATGATGAAATTGAAACTATATCCACTTATATGAAAGAGTGTTCCAAATCACTACTGATCAAAGAAATGCAAATTAAGACAACTCTGAGATACCACTACACACCTGTCAGATTGGCTAAGATGACAGGAACAAATAATGAAGAATGTTGGAGGGGATTTGGGAAAACTGGGACACTAATACATTGTTGGTGGAGTTGTGAAAGAATCCAGCCATTCTGGAGAGCAATTTGGAACTATGCCCAAAAAAGTTATCAAACTTTGCATACTCTTTGATCCAGCATTGCTGCTATTGGGCTTATATCCCAAAGAAATACTAAAGAGTGGAAAGGGACCTGTATGTGCCAAAATGTTTGTGGAAGCTCTTTTTATAGTAGCTAGAAACTGGAAGATGAATGGATGTCCATCAATTGGAGAATGGTTGGGTAAATTATGGTATATGAAGGTTATGGAATATTATTGCTCTGTAAGAAATGACCAGCAGGAGGAATACAGAGAGGCTTGGAGAGACTTACATCAACTCATGTTGAGTGAAATGAATAGAACCAGAAGATCGCTGTACGCTTCAATGTTGTATGAAGATGTATTCTGATGGAAGTGGATATCTTCAACATAAAGAAGATCCTACTCACTTCCAGTTGATCAATGATGGACATAAATAACTACACCCAGAGAAGGAACACTGGGAAGTGAATGTAAATTGTTAGAACTACTGTCTATCTACCCAGGTTACTTATACCTTCTGAATCTAATACTTAATGTGCAACAAGAAAATGGTATTTACACACATATATTGTATCTAGGTTATATTGTAACACATGTAAAATGTATGAGATTACCTGTCATCGGGGGGAAGGAGTAGAGGGAGGGAGCGGATAATTTGGAAAAATGAATACAAGGGATAATATTATAAAAACATTACTCATGTGTATATACTGTGAAAAAATTATAAATAAAAAAATAAAACTAAATTCATATATAATGCTATAGAAAAAAATAAAAAAAATAAAAAACAATTAGCCCCAATGTTATATAAACTATTTGAAAAAATAGGGCATAAAGGAGTCCTACCAAATTCCTTTTATGATACAGACATGGTACTGATATCTAAACCTGGTAGGTTGAAAACTGAGAAAGAAAACTGTAGAACAATTTCTTTAATGAATATTGATGTTAAAATCTTAAATAAGATATTAGTAAAAAGACTACAGAAAAGCATCCCCAGGATAATACATTGTGATCAAGTAGAATTTATACCAGGAATGCAGGGCTTGTTTAATATTAGGAAAACTATCACTATAATTGACCATATTAATAACCAAATTAACAAAAACCATATGATCATCTCAATAGATGCAGAAAAAGCATTTGATAAAATCTAATATCCATTTCTATTAAAAACACTTGAGAGTATAGAAAAAATGGACTTTTCCTTAGAATAATCAGTAGCATTATTTAAAACCATCAGTAAGCATCATATGTAATGGTTATCCCCATTACTGGAACTATTCCCAATAAGATCAGGAGTGAAACAAGGTTACCCACTATCACCATTACTATTCAATATTGTATTAGAAATGCTAGCTTTGGCAATAAGAATTGAGAAAGAAATTAAAGGAATTAGAGTAGGTAATGAGAAAACCAAACTATTATTCTCTGCAGATGATATGATGGTATACTTAGAGAACCCCAGAGATTCTACTAAAAAAGCTATTAGAAAGAATCCAGGGGCAGCTAGGTGGTGCAGTGGACAGAGCACCAGCCCTGAATTCAGGAGGACCGAGTTCAAATCTGGTTTCAGACACTTAACACTTCCTAGCTGTGTGACCCTGGGCAAGTCACTTAACCCCAGCCTCAGGGGAAAAATATAGAAATAATCCACACCTTTAGCAAAGTTGCAGGATACAAAATAAACCCACATAAATCATCAACATTCTTATATATCACTAACAAAATCCAACAGTTAGAGCTACAAAGAGAAATTCTATTTAAAGTATAAAATATTTAGGGCTCTATCTGCCAAGGGAAAATCAGAAACTATATGAGCAAAACTACAAAATACTTTCCACACAAATAAAGTCAGATCTAACCAATTGGAAAAATTATAAATGCTCTTGGATTGGGCGAGCAAATATAACAAAAATGACAATACTACCTAAACTACTCTATTTATTTAGGACTACACCAATCAGACTCCCAAAAAACTATTTTAATGACTTAGAAAAAATAACAACAAAGTTCATATGGAAAAACAAAAGGTCAAGAATTTCAAGGGAGCTAATGAAAAAAAAATCAGATGAATGTGGCCTAGTTGTAACAGATCTAAAATTATATTATTAAGCAATGGTTACCAAAACCATTTGGTATTGGCTAAGAAATGGACTAGTTGATCAGTGAAATAGGTTAGGTTCAAAGGAAAAAACAGCCAATAACTTCAATAATTTAGTGTTTGACAAACCCAAAGAACCCAGCTTTTGGGATAAAAACTCACTGTTTGACAAAAATTTCTGGGAAAATTGGAAATTAGTATGGCAGAAATGAGGCATTGACCCACACTTAACACAATACACCAAGATCAGATCAAAATGAGTTCATGACCTGGGCATAAAGAATGAGATTATAAATAAATTAGAGGAATATAGGATAGTTTACTTCTCACACCTGTGGAGAAGGAAGGAATTTATGACCAAAGAAGAACTAGAGGTCATTATTGGTCACAAAATAGAAAATTTTGATTATATCAAATTAAAAAGTTTTTGTACAAACAAAACCAATGCAGACAAGATTAGAAGGGAAGTAATAAACTGGGAAAACATTTTTACAATCAAAGGTTCTGATAAAGGCCTCATTTCCAAAATATATAGAGAATTGATTCTAATTTATAAGAAATCAAGCCATTCTCCAATTGATAAATGGTCAAAGAATATGAACAGACAATTCTCAGATGAAGAAATTGAAACTATTTCTAGTCATATGAAAAGATGCTCCAAGACATTATTAATCAGAGAAATGCAAATTAAGACAACTCTGAGATACCACCACACACCTGTCAGATTGGCTAGAATAATAGGAAAAGAGAATGCAGAATGTTGGAGGGGATGTGGGAAAATTGGGACACTAATACATTGTTGATGGAATTGTGAATATATCCAGACATTCTGGAGAGCAATTTGGAACTATGCTCAAAGAGTTATCATACTATGGATACCCTTTGATCCAGCAGCATTACTACTGGGTTTGTATCCCAAAGAGACTTTAAAGAAGGGAAAGGGACCTGTATGTGCAAGAATGTTTTTGGCAGCCCTCTTTGTCGTGGCCAGAAACTGGAAACTGTGTGGATGCCCATCAATTGGAGAATGGGTGAATAAATTGTGGTATATGAATGTTATGGAATATTATTGTTCTGTAAGAAATGACCAACAGGATGCTTTCAGAAAGGCCTAGAGAGACTTATGTGAACTGATGCTGAGTGAAATGAGCAGGACCAGGAGATCATTATATACTTCAACAACAATACTATATGATGATCAATTCTGATGGACGAGGCCCCTTCCAACAATTACATGAACTAAATCAGTTCCAATAGAGCAGTAATGAACTGATCTAGCAAAACCCAGTAAAAGAAAGACTATGAACCACTACATAGAATTCCCAATCCCTCCATTTTTGTCTGCCTACATTTTTGATTTCCTTCACAGGCTAATTGTACACTGTTTCAAAGTCCGATTCTTTTTGAACAGCAAAATAACTGTATGGACATGTATACATATATTGTATTTAACTTATCCTTTAACATATTTAACATGTATTGGTCAACCTACCATCTGGGGGAGGGGGTAAGGGAAAGGAGGGGAAAAGTTGAAACAAAAGGTTTTGTAATTGTCAATGCTGGAAAATTACCTATGCATAATTTTTTGTAAAAATAAATAAATAAATAAATTTGAAAAAACAACAACAAAATTTGATGATATGGATTTTGAAATTGTGCAAAGCCATTTTATTTTTCATCTAAATGTTAAGATGCCATGGGGATATCATTTAAGTGGCAACAGCACTAAAAGTTTCTAGCTATGCTCATCTTAACTTTGGCATTACTGTCCCCTTGTCATCACTTGAGCCAGTAAACTGTATATCACTAAAGAATACAGATTATGTCCTTCCTTTTTAAATCCACCATAGAGCCCTTTTTGCTATAAGCTTGCTCTCAGAATGAACTAGTAACAGACTTTGCCTATATCAGCAAAGTAATACACAGAATCATACATTTATGTGTGAAATGTAATGTGTGTAATCTATATGACTAACCAATCTGGATAATTTAGGTTAAAAGAATTTACATCCGGCAGCTGAGTTATTTGAATAATTCAATTCTCAATTGCAGGATACTTTTAAGAAATAACTTATTTACTTAGTTACCTATGAATAAATCACCAATGCAAATATCTCATATTCACATACTGTTTTTAAAGAGTTTTCATATATGTTCTTTCATGTGATCATCATCTCAGCTTAATGGCATAGGCTATTTGTTCCATTTTACAGGAGATAAAATTGAGATTCAGAAGGATTGTGAATTGTTCAAGGTCATGGCTTGAAAGTATGATTCTAAAATTTTAACATTGGAATAAATCTCAGAAGTCATCTGAATCAATTATTCTTAGTGTGAGGTCCACAGAACCCCAAGGAGTCAGTGAACTGAATTTGGAAAAAAAAAATTATCTTTATTTTTATTAAATTTAGTTTCTTCCATAATTCTAAACATTTTATTTTATGCAATTAAAATATTCAGAGAAGGGAATCATAGGCTTCACCCTACTATCAAAATAATGACAAAATTTTTTTTAAACTTCTGATGTAGGTTATTAGAATCAATTAATCCCTTCTAATGTAATAAAAGACATTAAAAGAACTAGTTGCAAACATTAGCTCTGTACTTTCTACTTTGTATGACTATATTGAAGGCCTTACCTTTTCTGGGCTTCAGGGACCTTATCTGTAATTTGGTAGTGAGATTAAACTAGATGATCTCTAAAGTCTCATGTTATAGAAGAATCATTCATACTGAAGTCTGTTAACTCCTTGGTTACTTTCTGAAAGAAATATGGATTATAAGGATTTACAAACAAGATGTTAAAAAACAAAGTATGTTTATTTTCTTTGCGATCAATGGCTGGCACCAAGCTCATCCTTTAAGAAGACTGGACCACTGTGGCCAAATCCTATGCATGATTACTACCCTTTCTCCTTCCATTGATCTTAGTTTGGCAATTATGACTTGGGCCCTCTATAACTTTTTAGCAGAATCAAACTTGCAAGCTGAATGATGAATATTGGGAGGTAGGGAAGGATAGAGGAGAGATATAAAGAGCAAAACATGGACAATTATCTGCTTAAATCTTTTCTCTGAAAAGATAATATTAGTAAATTCTTTTCAGGAAAGTGTCCTTAAGAGTTTTTTACTTCTGGATTGGTAAATTGTAAGTAATTCTATTATGAGGTCTTCATTATGTCACTGTATTAGCAAATGCTTTTTCTTTTTTGCAAAAAACAGAACTAACTAGTTGTGCTCAACTCAACCAAGTTTTACTTCATTAATGAGTTATTTTTCTCTTTTTCCTTCCTTTCACTTCCTTTTTTTCTCTCCTATCTCTCCTCCTTTCTATCTTTCTCTGTCTGTCTGTCACACACATACAAACGCACCTGCATACAGATGTCCTCCTCTCTTTACCTACCTCTCTTTGCTTTAAAAAACACTTTAGTTTATGAAAATGTGACTTATGTTCTGCCTATGTATTAATATTCCCACCTACTCTTTCCTGAAATATATTCATAGAAAACCCGTATGTTTTTGAGGAGTCAAGCCTGGGGCCCAGCTTTCACAAGCAATGTACAATGCCAAGGACTACAGTAGAATTGTGTAATAATACTTAGTATTTTAAAGACTGGCACTGTAGCCAAAACATGTCTGCTTGCATTCCTTATTTCACTTAAGTGGCATTTCTTATAAAAGGTTTTGTTTGTATTGCTGCAGTCAGGGGGAAAAAGGGAATGTCACTGCATGAGAGAAGCAGAAGAGAAAGACTTTAAAGAGGGTAAAACCCAGATTCTATCCGCCACCACCTGTTCCAATTCAGATGTGAAAGCAAACTTGTGATCTCTTAAGCAGCTTCTAAAATTTAATGCTCCTATTCAGAGTGCAGAAGAAGCTTATGATTCTTAGAAGTGATCCAAGGGGTGCAGAGGTGTGAGGGAACAGCTCAAATCTAGAGGGAAGGCTTGACAATGAGAAGAAAAGAGAGGAAGCTGGATATCTTCATTTTCTGCTTGGATAGCAAAATCCATTTTTCATCTTTTATAATACAAAAAGAATATACTGTAGGTCATTGAGACTGGGCATTAATTATGAGACAGATTGGCATTCCCTGAACTTTTACTGGGATTTTTCTTACTGTCTTCCATGTATATTCATTCACTAGCTGACTAGATTTCTGATAATTCATTAGAAATGCTATCTAGTATAAAATAACTCCCTACTCAAATCTGCTAATATTGTTTTTTTCCTTCTTAAATCTGGTTGGTTTTTTTGAATATTCAGTCTATAAATGTCAAAAAAATATTTCCTTCTGAATTTAGGGTCCAAATGTGTTTCAGATTACCTCCTCAAATCCTTATGCTATCATGGGCTTGTTTAGCACATTTTTATTAACATTCACCAGCTGATTTTTTCCCACCTCAGAGAAGCTGATTTCAGTTTGAGTATGTTAACTTTGCCCAAACACACACGCACACACACGCGCGTACTCTGGTAAATGTTTTCACATTGAAATGGAAGACGTAAATGAAACCCTGGAGTCGCTGTCTGGTTTTAGTTACAATGTCTGTTTGTTGACATCTCAGATGAAGGCCTGCTGTGTCTCTGGCTCTGTCTACTCCATTTCCCCTCTAATTAGGCTTTGCCCTCAATTAAGTTAATGATGCAACTTTTCCTATAGATCATTTGCCCTTTCAATCAATTAACAGAATATGAAGGGTGCATCCCTCTCTGGCTTTGGATTCATTTGCCTGAGGGCAGACTGTTCAGTTCACAGAAGTACATATGCAAAAAGCAAGATGTTTATTCTCAAACCATAAACCCAAGTGAATTAGGTAGGCCCCAAGAAAATCTAAACATAATTAAAAAAATGTAATTCACTAATGATTTGTGTCACCATGCAGCTCATATTTCATATCACTTAAGAGCATCACAATTTAAATTAATGATATAAATTCCAGAACAATAATGTGAATTTAGGTGCAACACCTGAAAAGAACATATGAACACTCCTGAGATTGCAAACAGAATTACTAGGCTCAATATAAAGAAAAGCTTCCTGACAATTTGATCTGAAATGGAATGAATGAGTGATCATAGATTAAGAATAGGAAAAGGCCCTAGAGGCCATCTTGTCTAATACCCTCATTTTATATATAAGGAAACTGAGGCTCAGGGAAGTGATGGACTTTTACAAAGTCACATATCTTATAAATGTCCGGAGCAAAATCTAAAACCCAGTTCTTCCTTATTCTAAGTGTAGAATCCTATTCATTCTATTATACTGTTTCAAAGATAGAAGTTTCCTCTCACTGGAGAACTGTAAGGAGAGATCATAAGACCATTAGTTATGGGTATTGTAGAATTGATTTCTGTCCAAGTGCTCGTTGGACCAAATGGTTTCTGAAGTCTCTTCTAACTCAAAATTTGTGCTTTCTTGACACTAAATAATAAACAGATTAACCATTTGCCAAAATGTCCCTCTTTGACCACATAATCCACTCTAAGGTTTCATTTATCATTCCAGTTCAGATGTGTACTAACTTGATATCTCTACTTTAGGCTTTTTCTCCTTAGATCTAGGCCTGCATTTTCAATGGTTTGTTGGATATCTCCACCTAGATACCCCAACTCTTCAAAACTAAAATCTTTTTCTTCTAAGTTTGACCTTCCTTCTAGCTTTTCTATAGCTGTTAATGCCACCACATTTCCTCTAGTCACTAAATTCAAAATCTTGAAATAATCTTTGACTTTTCCTTATTCTTTCCTTTTTTATCTTTCTCTTTCCCCAGCTATTCAGTTGCCAAATCCTATTGATACTATGTTAGCAATATTTGTCACATCTGTCCCACTCCTTTCACTGAAAGCTTTTAATACTTATAGAGTTAGAAAAAGATGATCACTCTCCAACAGGGCTATATCGTACTTCCAAATTACCATAGTTTCAAACCTTCATTTACTTCCCTGCTAGATTATTGTAGTAGCTTTTTACCTTGTCTCTTTTCCTCTTGTCTTCCCCCATTCTAATCCATCCTTCACAATATTCCCAAAATAATCTTCCTAATGTACAAGTCTAAACATGTTATTTCTCTACTCATACATTGTTAATGATTGCTCATTGTCTAAATGAAAAATCACTAGATAAAGAGAGAAGAAAAAAAATACTGGAAAAATATAGTCTCCTTTTTCTAGCCCTGAAGAACTTGTATAAGTTGATACCAACCTACTCTTTCAACTACATTCACCACTACCTCTTTATTCCCTCTACATTTCAGACAAATTAGGTTGCTATTGATTTCTTTATTTTGTTCTGTTCCCCATGCATTGTGTAGACCATCCTCCATGACTAGAATAGAATCCTTCCTGTGCTATTTATTGTTGAGGTGATCTTGTAGAGGAAATTGGTCCTTTCTATGCCTCTATGGCTTCATTTGTAAAATAATTCCACGGGGTTAGTTGTCCCTTTTAGCTCTACAGCTATGACTATAAGATCTGAGGATCCTGCTGCAACTCTGCATATTGAAATCTTTTCTGTGGTTCACGATACCATTCTTCTATGAAGTCAAGTAGGAGTAGTTTCTTTTTTCTAAGTCTTTTGTGCCTTTCTTGTTTCATTTTACTAGATGCTTGACTCTTTCTAACATATAAAATTATCTATGTTACATTTCACTTGTCTATAATGTCACAAGTGTCTAGAAAATAGGAAGAGTGTGATTTTTTTCACTTTAAAAATGTTCACTGAATTCTATTTAAAGTTTTAATATTCTTGGATGAATAGGATTGTGTTTGTGTGTATGGTCTCTTTATGTATAAAATTGTGATTTCAGAATGGATTGGTATTAAATAATAAAGACGAGATCTTAACAAGATCCATCCATAAGCTTGACCAGATTGGAAAGTTGAAAAGAACAAAGTTTTAGAAGAGAGGTTATTGCTCAATGAGATGTATGAAATTTTGGATGATGAAAAAAGCCATTAGAGAAGCAAAATGTTTTGTTGAAAAACAGTGACAACTTTCTTTCACAACAACTTTCACAACAACTCAAAAAAAATTGTGTATTGAATTAACCTTAACACTCCACATTTAGAGTAATATAGATTTCATTTTATTTGCTACTACTTCCTTTCCAGAATGTATGTGGGAAAACCAGTCATATTCTTTAATAAAAAGAATAGTAACATACAGATGTGACATTTCTCTCTGTATGATCTATCTCTCAGAAATTTAGTAGCTATGTAGTCCAGGGAAAAATCAATTAACTTCTGTCTCCCTCACTTTCCTCAACTGTAAAATGGGTAGAATAGTAACAGTAACCTCTCAAGGTTTCTTTGGGAATTGAATAAGTTAATGTTTGTAAATTGCTTTTCCAAATCCTAAAGTGCCACAAAAATCCCAGCTATTTTATCCAGCCATAAAAACAGTCTTTGGAAAAAATAATTTCAAAGAAACTTGGAAATATAGTAGATTCCACAAAGAATGGGTAAGGGAATTACATTTACATGAAGCTAGCCTACAGAAGCAAAGGCTAATGGAGGACTATATTTTCATTTTCTTTCCATTTTTATTATTTTTATTATGAACTTGAAAATATAGATATTTCCTCATAGAAAAAAAAAAGAAAAAAGATTCTGTGTGACAGAAATATGAAACTGCATTAGGCCAAAAATAGTCTGCAAAACTCTTTAGTATAGCATGAACTAGATTAAAATGAAATTGTAAAATGCTTAATGTAGTAAACCAAAATGCAAAACACCTTAGACTATGTTAATTTGTGGCTTTTTAAGTCAATATAAGACTTACAGAGAAGCATTTCTATTTGAGTTTGACACTACTTGTATACATACATATATATATACATATACATATATATAATACTGAGTTTTTCTTACATAAAATGATTTTTAAAGCATGTATTAAATTTAAATCAATAATTCCAACATCATCCTTCTTGTTTGTGTCCCCTTCTGACCAAAATATTTTAAAATGCCCTAAAATTATATGAATTGACATTTCAATTTCAATAAGGAGCACATTTCTAATTCCACTAAAGACAGGAACCATAGTTATAAAATTTAGAATTTTATTGACCTAATCACATTTTAGTTTTACATAAAAAGCTACTACAAAGAAAAGAGGGGCAAATTGATCCCCATAAGGCTTCAAATTTATCATTTATAAAATAAAAGAGTAGTGTATGATGACCCTTCCAGCTCTTCAGCTATGATCTATGATCATTTGACAAGTTGTCCAAAATCACATAACTAGTAAGTAGTAGAGTTGGAACTAGAAGTCAAATTTCTGGACTCAAAACCCAGGGTTTTGTAAGATTATTCCCCTATTTTACTCCCTTACAATTCTGGAAGAAGGTCATAAATTACAGTAGGAGAGCTTTAAATGAGACATTAGTACAAACTTCCTGAGCATATATGTTTTGCCACAATCAATTTACATTAAAATAAACATGTAATCAAAAAATAAGATAACTTTGGATTGGAAAGAGAATAAACTATTACCTTTTAGATATGGTTTATGTAAATTCCTCTTTCATGTAGTGGAACAAAGCTATAAATGTGGAGTTAAGAGATATGTTCAAATCCTTACTCATTGATGCAGTGCTGTCATGTTACTTCCCTTCCCTGAATCTAAATATTTTTCATTGGTAAAATGGGGTAAGAAAAGTTTGCATATTTTAAAGTGTTGTGGAAATGCAAGTTATTATTAAGTGAGCCTTTCAATGTGTCTTAACTTGATGTAATCATAAAATCTATAAGCAATGAAAGCTGAGTTTGTCTCATCTACGTTTTTCATCTTCCTCAGAACCTACTTTAGGAGATACAAAAAACATGAGATGTTTAAATTTAGAGATATCTCCTTTCCACATATTCATATAGATCATTTGTGCCCAATGTGTGGTAGAACCTTCAAAGCTCATGATTGGTCTGATCAGACACAATGAATCTTGATACCAACACAGTAAGGTCATTTTGGTCATCCTCAAGTAAGAAGGAAAACAAACTAAAACCAAACCAAACCATTCAGTATAAATAGATGCTAAACAACTAGCCTGTAGAAGAAAAGATCAAGGAAAGACATCATATTAAATCTTATTTTTCTAAATATTTTATTTATTTATTGAATTAAAATTTACAAATTCCTTAATTTTACAAATAAGGAATTTGAACCCTATAAAGAGTTCAATAAGTTGTTCATGGCTACACAGCTAAAAGCAGTGGGTTATAATTTGAACCCATATTGTTTGACTTTTTGTCAATGGTCTTTTCAGTTGAATGGGATGAACAGTGAAGATCTCTCATAAGAATGTGGCTTCAACCTATAGCCTAATTATAACTTGAAATTTTACAATAACAAGTGTGTTATAGCCAAAAGCTGCAAACAGACACTTGTTAGATAAACATACATTTACTTTCTCTTCCCCCTGTCCTTTTTGACACATTAAATTCATAATATAGTAAAGACATTCTTTATCTCTGGGTTTATTTAAAATGGGAGCCTGGACTCCTGGCCAATGGGAAGAAGGGCCAAGAGGTTGGGGTGGGGGATTATGTATTAGGTTCTATATAGTCCTGTGTTTTGCAGTTTGGGCTTTGCATTTTTGTATGGATACCTTGTCTGTTGGGAGTTGCCCTTTCCAGTGAGACCATAATAAATCATTTTTGCCTTTCTACCTTGAGAGTTTATGATTTCAATTTGGGTAGGGGTCATCCCTGTCCTACACTCTACTATATTCCCTAATAAATCATTAAATTGATTTTTTTTGTTTGTTTTTTGTTTTATTTTTGCCTTTTATATTTTAGTTTTTCTGGATGAATTCTCCCACTGATTCCTTCTTTGAAACAGAAAAATACTTAATCAAAGCCAATGAAAGGAGCCTACCCATCAGCATATACAGCATTCTGCTTTTATAAATTCTCACCTTTCTACCTAGAGGATGGAAATATATTGTCTTCATTTTTTCTGCAAGATCATGATTTACTTTAGCAATCAATCTGAATTAGTTGCCTTGTAGCCTGATCAGTTTTTGAGATTTAATGGAAATATCTGAAATTCAGTTGAGGCTTATGATAGATATGAAATAATGTTGCTACATAGATTTAGTGTATCTGTCACATATGCTATAGGCCTGACTTACAAAAGAGTTGGTCCTGCTGATTAACCTGGTAATATCTCTCACTGTCCTGGCCTGGGCTATCTCTCACTAAGCAGGATTTTGGGCATTCCTGAGCAGAAGAATGACATTTTAGAACTGTGCTTAAGGAATATTATTTAGTAACCATGTGGACATGCTTGGACTTATTAAATTATTACAATGTTTTTCAGATGTATGTTCTTAAGTGCCTATACTTAGGGCTGTAAAGGAACTTTAGGGGTTACCTAATCTAGTCTCTCAGGTGAGGAAACTGAGGCACTGACTGATTGCCTAAATCTGTAACTCCTTACTCAGAAAAATCAGAATCAGGGAAAATCTGTCAACTTAGTTACACTTGGTTAAACCTCAAACAAAAGCAAAATATATTTTCTTAAGCACAAAATAGTCATTTGCAATTCTACCATCTAAAAAGGACTGTGTAGCCATAGGCAGTCCTGCTGGAGGTTTAGCTATCTTATACAAATCCTTCCCTGGATACTCTCTACCACTCAATACAGAGGACAGCACATAAGTCTACTATTGAATTCTTTTATTAGTGCTTCACAATTCTGGAAAGTTAAAATCTGTAAATTTATCTATCCATCATCTTTATCTATTTATTACTTTTCCTCCCTTCCTTTCTCCTTCCCTCCCTCCTTCCATCCTTCCCTTCCTCTCTCCCTCTCTCCATCCCTCCTTCCCTCCTTCTTTCCCTTTCTCCCTTCCTCTTTCTTTCCCTCCCTCCCTCTGTTGTGTCATTGTTCTCTTTTATTATCCTGACTCAGTTTCCCTAAATTGTCCTGCCTCAGTTTCTAATTGTTCTGCTCAACTATCCCTCCCTCCTAATCATGATGATTCATATAAGGAGAAAGACCTTGTATCTTACACATCATCAGAATATTGGATTCTTCTCCCCATTCTGTAATCCCAATTATCAGATATGCCCCCTCACTCTGTCAGAACTGGATTGTTAGTCCTGTGTTCCCATTCTTAGCACTTTGACTCCGCCCTTATCTCAGTCTACCCCTATATCTGAGCCATGTATACATATGTCATAGAAATCTCACATTGTTTGCTGGATTCTTGGAGATGATAATCTCATTCAGCCCTGGGACCAAACCATGGATCCATTTGGTCCTATTAAATCTCTCCTTTTCAAATAAATTATTATAACTCTCTAATCTCTATCTTGTCACAGTTTCTCCAGCATTACACCTCCTTCCTTCCTTCCTTCCTTCCTTCCTTCCTTCCTTCCTTCCTTCCTTCCTTCCTTCCTTCCTTCCTTCCTTCCTTCCTTCCTTCCTTCCTTCCTTCCTTCCTTCCTTCCTTCCTTCCTTCCTTCTTTCCTTCTTTCATTTATTTATTAGGGATTTTAATAACAAGTGCTCAGCTAAAACCAATAAATTACACTTTACATAAAGCAGCTGTAGTGTAATAGGATGGATTGGATTGGTATACCTTATAACAATGTAAACTTTAACCAATTCCTTTAATTTAGACATACAACAGAGGGCCTAAATTTCTGTTTTTGTCACTTTCCCAGACACTAATACTATTGCAATACTAACAAGATGTGCTCTTGCAAGCACAGCTCAGCCTATGAAAAAGCAGAACAGAGCCAGAAATTAACCATTATCAAAGTTCTGGAAATTCTTTTGGCTCCCAGAAAAGGGACTGGAGATAGAATGATAGCATTAATATTTGGTATTTATATAGGACCATGACATTAGCTTATTTAAACTTCATTAAAAACCTATGAGGTAGTTACTTTGAGTATTATTCATTTTACAGATGAAAAAAATGAGGCTTTAAGAAATAAAGTCAGTTTTCTGTATTTTTATAGCTAATTAAATGATAGAGATAGGATTTGAATTCTTTCTAACTCTAAAGCCATTTCTTTATGAGGGTATACTGCCTCTCTAGACTAGTATATCTAGTATGTTGTAGTTTTCAACATATGCTATATGATGGAATAGCTTAGGTAGTTAAGTAAAAAATAAATTCAGAAAAACACAGTCTATAGAAAGTTATGGTGGAATGAATATGATTATTCAACCCTTCACATACTAGTAAAATTACATCTAAATTCGTTTTGTCTAGATTGCAGTGCAAGTGTTGGTTCTTTGGTTGGTTCTTCTCTATTTCCTCAGTTTAAAAAGTCCTTAGTATTATTTAGTTTTAAGGAAAATTAACAATACTATTATTGAAATTAAAATACACTTGCTGATTCCTTATGAAATTACCCCCTCAAAAATGAAAATTAAGTAAACTACAGTGTAAATCAAAAGAGAATCATATTTGATAAAAACAAAAACAAATGCATTTTACCTGTTAATCTGATGGCATAGCCCAAAACAGGACACTTAAGTTCTTTGCCTGTTTCATTCCCATTCCACATTCTCCTGCTTCTGCAAAGAGTCAAAAATATGTTTTTAGCTTTTTATACTTTACTTATTCTGGATATAATGTTTCCTCTTTCACCCTCATTGATCCCTTCCTTGTAACAGAGAAATGTTTAAACAAAACCAACCGATGAAAGGAGCTTGCCCAGCAGCATATGCAACATTATGTTCCCATGAAACTTTACTTTGCTCCTTAGAGAGAAGAAATGTATTTGCAATTCCTAAATTCCTGTGCCAGATCACTAGTTCCTCCCTTTAAGAGACTGATCTAACTGATTCCTCATCTACAACTATTTCAGATAGGAACTAGTTCAGGCACTAGCACCTCTATACGGTGATTTGGGGCTACCATTTTGATCTGATTGTAATTATTTTACTGTTTTTTAAGACCACAATGTGAAACAAAGAAATAGGAAACCAGAAAGATGGGAATGTTGTTTGGAAACATTATTTAAAGTCATGATTTTCATAAGAAAAAAGAAAGTTGCCAAAGTCACATAGATTTTGGATGTACTCAGTTTTCATTGTATCTTGGGAACTAGTTGATTTCTGCACTATCCTAATTTGCCTATGAAAGATATTTTGATCTCAGAATTATGTGATTTTCTGAAAGGTAGTGTTGATCTGGGGCACTAACTTAAGAATTCTTGGAAATGACTTTTTATAGCAGATATATGACTTTTTATAGCCGGTATAGGACTTTTAAAGGAGAAAATGGAGATTATCAACTGAGAGAAAAGAGCCCAACCTGAATCTATTTAAATTAGAAAAAATTTAATCAGTCCCTGAAAAAATACCAAGAGAGAGAATATGTAATTATCAATATATATCAATGGAAAATAATTAATTTGACCTTAGCTAAGATTAAGGGAAAACATAGAAGTAATAGTCCCAACACTCTTTGCCTTGATTAGAATCTATTTGAAGTATTGTTCTCAGTTCTGGGATTTACATTTTAGGAAGATCATAAAAAGCTGAATATTATCCAGAAGAAGATGACCAGATGGTGAGGGAACCATAACACTATGGTTCTTAAGTCAACACAAGCATTTATTAAAGAATTTACTAATTGTACCACTGTACTAAAGATTGGAAATACAAATACAAGCAAAAAAAAATAGTCCATACCACAAATAATTTACATTTAAATTTTTTAAAAAATGTATTTATGTGTTTAAAATAATACTTAAAAGTAGCCAAAGGGTAGAGGGAAAAGGGGAAAAACATTTGCCTATCAGATGAAGAAGTTGGCTTGATTTTAACCCTTTATAACCTAACTCCCTCTTACTTTTACATTCTTCTTACACCTTACTCCTTGTCATGTATTCTTTAATTCAGTGATATTGGCCTCCTTGTGTTCCATCTCTCAGCTTTGGGAATTTTCTCTGGTTGAATCCCATGCCTGGAATTCATTCCCTCATCATTTCTACCTATTGGCTTCTCTGCCTTCTTTTAAAGTACCAACACAAATTCCAACTTTTACAGAAAGCCTTTCATTGCCCATCTTAATTTTAGTGTCTTCTCTCTCATATTTTTTTTAATTTGTATTTTATATAGCTTGGTTGTATGTATTTTATTGTTTGTTTTCTGCCCCATTAGATCACCTTCAGGGCAAGAAATATATTTGGTCTCGTTTTGTATCCCCAGAGTTTAGCACAGTATCTGACAAATAATATGTGTCTAATAAATGTTAATTAACAAACTGATCCCTAGTGATGAAGAGATTTGTAACTCATATCTGAATTGGAGGTAGAAATGAAAATTGCCTCAAAAGAAAAGATAAAAAAAAACCAAAGATTAAAAATTAAAAGAAAAATTAGACTACTTTAAAGGAATAAAACAAAGAATAAGTATCTCAAAGAGTTCAATGCTTTAAGCTCAACTAAGATAAGCTTGCATACTTTTAACTTTAGTG
Source organism: Sminthopsis crassicaudata (assembly GCF_048593235.1). Classification (NCBI taxonomy): domain Eukaryota; kingdom Metazoa; phylum Chordata; class Mammalia; order Dasyuromorphia; family Dasyuridae; genus Sminthopsis; species Sminthopsis crassicaudata. The sequence continues at coordinate 124,787,880 of NC_133619.1, read as the reverse complement.
CTTTATATACAGCCTATACCAGGAGATTGCCTCAATAGTAGGATTAGGTTTTCAGATCCATATATTACTATGTTTTATTTTTGTTTCATTTTGGGGTTTTTTGGGTAATAAATACTTCCTTCCATGCCCTTCCCAGAAAAAATGTTTTTTTTAAATTATTACTTATAATAAAGAAAAAAAAAGAAGAAAATTAGTTATTTCTTTACCATGTCCTAGTTTTTTTTTTTTTTTTGGTCCTTTGTTCTTGAAGAGGACCATAACATTAGGGAAGTGATGCCATGACATGCAAGTGATTAGATTTCAGTGAGGAAGGGCTGGGCAAGGTTACCTGCCTCATCTTCTAGAGCCATTTGAATATAGATTCAAGATGGCCAAATATAGCTCAAGATGGCTAGAGATGGCCCTGGATGTAATGGAAGCCTCGACCTTTTGAAACTAAGGTCTTCAATAGGTCTCAGTTTGATTGAGCCTACACCCATTCAGTGATTTAAAGCTAGGAATGTTTGAAGAAAAGAATCTCCTTTTTCACCAAGTTAAAAAAAAATCAGTTTTGGAATTCAGACATTGGAAGTCCCTTTCACCTGGCAAACTTTCCCTCTGATTGGATGGCTCTTTGTAGAACTTCCAATTAAGGATACCACCTACAACCACCCCATCTCCTTCCTCTTTAAATTTCATTTAGAAATTTCTCTACTATGATCTGCACTGGATACCTTTGAATCTATTCCCACTTTCTTATTTGTCAGTTTCTTTTTGGTGTCTTCTGCCTTCCCCCTCCCCTCATTAGAATATAAACTTCCTGGGGCAGGTTTGCCTTTTTTACTTATTTTGGTATTCTAGCATTGGCACAGTGACTACACAGTAAGTGTGTAACAAATGTTTGTTGACAGATATCCAATATATCAACCAAGTCTGATGTTACAATTATCTGCTTCCTCATCAGCCCTTGGTGTGGTTAGTCCTTCTGAGCAAAGAAGGGTGAAGCTTAGTTATTATAATTATGTAATGTTTAGTTTTAATTGCTTTTATTATTTCCATTTCCATGGTTGTCATCCTGTATATTGCTTTCCTGGTTTTGTTTACTTAACTCTACATCAGTTCATCTAAGTCTTCCCATGCTTCTCTGTATTCTTAAGTTATTTTTTTCTTATGGCATAGCAAAATTTTATTACATTAATTTAAGCTAATGTATTTAACCATTCCCCAATTGATAGGCACGCACATTGTTTCTTATTCCTTGCTATGTAGCATAACTAGTTGAAGAAATTGGAAGTGTTTAGCTTGGGGATGGAGGAATTTGGAAGGAAATATTTACCTTATTCAAATATAAGGGTCATCCCATGTAGAAGGTATAAAATTGTTCACTTGACATTAGAAAGAAGAGATAGGGAGACATTTTAGCTAACTCTAAAGAAGAATATTCTAATAGTTAAACCTTTCCCAAAGTATAATGGGCTTTCTGCTAAAGTAGCTAGTTTCCCTTCATTGGAAGTGATTGAGTAGAGTATGGATATTTACTTTCTTAGTATTTTGTAAAGAATATTTTGCTATCATATTGAACTAAAGGTTCAATAAGGTTGAACTAAATGACAACTGAGGAGTACTACGTTTTAAATTATTGTACCCTTTAGAAAGGCAGCCAGTGTCTTGCATTGTAGTGATCAAAACAGGGAAGGGGGCAAGACTGGAACTCCTAGAATTTTATTCTTTGGAAGATAAATTCCATGGTCATCTTTCTATGGGGTGGGATAGATGAAGGAAATTTATGTGAATACACAGCAGGACCCATATAGAGATTCTTAGTAGATGAATAAAGACAAGTGATTTTTGGAAATGCAAGCTTCCAGATTTTTGGCTATAGATTCTGTCATAGACCCCTACTTTCCAGGATAATTTCGAAGACACATTTACAATAATTTTCATTCATTCATGCCTGACTTTACAAATCATTCATTTATTATTCTGAGCCTATTTTATCTATGACTGTAGAGTGGCAACAGCATAGTTCCCTAGCCTCAGTTCAGTTCCTAAAAGGGAAAAAAAAGATATGATATGTCCATAAAATTTTAGTTGCATGAAAGCTTCAGATTCACTAAGTAAAGTGGAACCAGTCCAGCCTCAGAGGCAATTCAGTAACTTGAGAAATGCCAGATGAAGTTCCAAGTGAAACTGTAATCTTTCCCAGAGTGGAAAAAAAAAAAGAGAGAGAGATGGGGAGAGCATGGGAGGAGGCCTATGAATGGTTTAAGAAGAGTTTTTTTTTTCCCTTAAAGAGACCTCGAACACTGCATTGATACATCATTAATGAATCACATAGAGAAACATTGTGCTAGAAACAGCTTGTGGCCAACATATATAAGGTTCCTGCAGACATACAGATGGTATTACAAAGAGACCATCAATGAATCCAGGATGCATATAGATCTGAATTATGAATAGGCTGACTCTATTGCAGATAAGACAATCACAACTGTAAATCCTTCATGCAGGAATGACATTAAAAGTGCTCCCCCACTGTCCAGAGCCAGATGGCATCTGGCAAAATGGGTATTGGGGTATGGATATAATGAATAACAGATCCTAAGTAATGCCTCTGGTCTTAGAGGTTGCCATTGGGATACTCTTAGGCTGTAGCTGCTCCCATTTTTCTCAAGTATAACCTCTTATTCTCTTATCTCACTGGTTTGCTTTTAAATTGTTTCTCTAATCAGTAGAATGTAAGCTTGTTTAGGACAGGAACTGTGTCATTTTTATTTGTGTAGTTCCAATACCTATTATAGTGCTTTGGACACTGAAGACATTTAATACATTTCTATTAAATTGATTCCCTGGTTCCATGAGTAGAATATCAGTTGTAATTGCTGTAGTCTTTTAGGTCTCTTCTATCCTTTTCAGGAAAAATATTAAATGCTCTGCTACATGCTAGTAATTTATAGCCTTTACATAATCTTTTTCTTCCTTTCTTCCTTCCTGCCTGTCTGCCTTCCTCCCTCCCTCCCTCCCTTACCCAGAGTCAATTTATTAGGGATTTTAATCACATAGAGTTCTTAAATTTTTTCCATTTGGCCCCTTTTCGCCTGAGAAATTTTTGTGATTCTATCTATCTATCTATCTATCTATCTATCTATCTATCTATCTATCTAAAAGAGGTATACAAATCAAATATTTACTGATAACCAATCAAATTTTCATGATCTTCACATTCAATTATGTGATCTCGAAGATGGTCACAATATAAATCATTATCTTTCTCATTATCATCATTATCAAAAATATTTACATGTTAAGAGTCTTCTTATGCTGGGTCCTGTGCTAAGTACCATGTAGACACAATTCCCTACCTTATAATAGTATACAATTGAAAACAATAACAAAAACTAATCTGAATGCATAATTATAATACATACCTCAAAAAATAAAAACACCTCAAAAAGCCATCCTGTCTAATCAAAATGCTTCTGGAACATGATATAGTCCTTCAGAACTGAATTCAAAACTCAAGATTTGAGTTCTGGCTTTGATGCCATCTAACCGTGTGATGCTAGAAGGCTGACAATTTCTCTGAATCTCTACTTTATGTAGCCTATTTATCCTCTGGATATCTTTATTCCAATTTCCAATCATGCTGGCAGCAATTTTCCCGGCAGAATTTTAAGGGTAACTTTGAAGGGCAATGAAATAACTTTAATGCTCTCCACTGGAGCTTCTTTCAACTGTTTTCTTCCTAAGATCAATCACCAGTTATCTCTTTAATATTCTCTAAACCATGTCAGTTGATTGATTGACCCTATGATTACTACCTCACTATTATTTAACCAGTTCAAAGAAATATTTACCGAGAACATAATTTTTTTCTCAGTGCCAGGAGCACATTGTCTTTTCTAACACCTTGGTCCCTGGGAACACTAACGTATTATGCTATTGAAATACACATATAGGTAGCATTTTACCATAAAGTATTTATCTCATGAAGTTTACTTCTAAATGTAGCACAGCTTTAGGATGAGTTGCTTCTTTGCTCTAGGACATGGCACCTATTTAAGCTCATTCTCTACTGGATTGTCACTCCTGAGGGATTTGAGAATGCATAGGGCTTGGCTATCAGCAAACTTAACTAAATATTCTAGATATTGTACTTCTGGTGGCTTATGCTTCTGATTTTTTGACGCTTACAAGGTTATTATACTCTATGATGCTCTTTCACCTGAGACTAAGAAAGAATAAATTCAAAGTGATAGAAAGCAATCTCTGTGCTCTCATAGCTTTCATTTTGGATTAACTCAATACTGGCTCTTAAACAAATCTGTGGGAATGGGTCAGTGAATGACAGATGATAATTATATAAAAATAGCATTAGGAAGCAAAAAAAAGTATTTTTAATTGAAATAGATTGTTACATAGCAAAATTAGCATAATTTTGAGGGAATTCTTAATCTCATGATCCTAATAATTTTTTAAATGCTCAGGAAGCAAAGATTCCTACTTACAAGGCTAAATTTTGAATCGTTGTCTTGAGAGCACCTATGCATATACACATACATAATGTAATGCATCGATCTGGGCAAATTGTGGCTTGTCCAGAGTCATAATTATGGATTAGTACTCAGACTACATAAATTCATGTAACACAAGAAAGATGGCTACATTGGGAAGAAATATTATTTACTGCTTAAGGAAGACCTCAAATAAATAACAGGCTATATTTTCAAAGGACACATTGGATTGTTTCTACCTATATTTATCAAGTCAAAAATTTAGTTTTTAGTCTTGGGAGCACCTATGCATATACACATAATATACTTATGTAACATATATATATATATATATATATATATACATACATATATATATATATATATAAACATACCTAGCATGTATATATTACATAATTTATTCCATGCATCTATATATACACACAGTAAAAGGAAGAGAGAAACAGAAACAGAAAAAGTCAGATGTGTGAATATATTGTATGTATATGATGAATTGAAGGGTATGAAGAACTATTTATTAGTTAGTGGGTTTTATTTCACATTATTCTTGAGGAATAAAGGTCTGAAGCCTTTGAGAAGCCAGCCTGACTCTAGGATCTTCTAGAGAAAAACTCTTTGAAGAGACAACTATATACCCTAAGAGAGTCATAGTTGATCCCAAGGTATAACCAGTAGGATAAGGGTTATATAGATTACATCACACTTTCCCTATGATAGACAATTGTGGGATTTGTATCTAATATCATCCACTTTTTTTAATCCATATGAAATAAACTAGAAGTAAAACTAGACCACTATATCATAAAATCTGAAATAAAGATTTTTAAAATGATGAATTAATTTACATTGATCTTTCTAAAATATTGTGGTTAATAATATTTTGCTGAGAAAAAACCCTTTACCCTATTAATAAACTATTTTCAAAATATGATTTCATCTTTCAAATGTTTTTTTTCATTTCTTTTGTCATCATAATTTTATAATTATTATAGTACAAGTATATAATTAAAATATTTGTATGTATATATATATATGCATATGTGTTGGGTACAAATACGGTACATGATAAAAAAAGGTTTGGAGAATACTACTCTAGGAGAAGGGAACACATCTTGGGGGATGTTATTAGAAATATCTGGTGCAGACACAGTGTTATGAACTTTCATTTAAGGAAGTGCAAAATCACCCAATAAATTGCTGATAATAAACATCAAAGCTAGGAAAATTTTAGAAATAAATGGAATAGGCAGAAAATCTGGTTGTTAAGATGATGTCTTAGAAGACTCACTGAACATATTTGAATAAAAGAATCAACCAAAAATATGCTAATAAGAGATTTAATCTTAATTAGCACCTGAGAATGAAGTGAAACAGGAAGCATGAAACCAGTCAGAAGCAATCAAAATGTATCAAATTCACAGTTCTATAGGAGTTTAGCTTAATTCCCTTGATTAAACTATAGCATTAGTGATGCTGAAGTCAGAGGGTTCAAATCAAATTTTTTTTAAGCATACCATACTTAATAATGGCCAAACCATGTGTGTGTTTGTGGGGGGGGGGGGTGTGGGGGTGTGTAGTGAATGGGAGAAATGTAATAATCCAAATGTCTAAAGAAGGAATTCAGAGTTATTTAGTTAGTAACAAGGAACACCAATAAAATTGTTATAATATTTGAGCTTTACACATCTTTGTCATACAGCCCTCTGAATTTATAGATGAGGGAACAGAGAACCAGACATTCTGTAACTTGTACAAAGAAATACATCTACTTAGAAGATGCTGAGATCTCATAACTCAGACAATCACACTATCTCAAGAATATATGTCAAGTCAGAGAAATGGAAATTAAGACAACTCTAAGGAACTACTATACATCTGTCAGATTGGGTAAGATGACAGGAAAAGATAATGATGAATGTTGAAGGGGATGTGGGAAAACTGGGACACTGATGTATTGCTGGTGGAGTTGTGAACTGATCCAATCATTCTGGAGAGCAATCTGGAATTATGCCCAAAAAGTTATCAAACTGTGCATACCTTTTGATCTAGCAGTGTTTCTACTGGGCCTGTATCCTAAAGAGTTCATAAAAAAGGGAAAAGGCCCCACATGTGCAAAAATGTCTATGACAACTCTTTTTATAGTGGCAAGAAAATGGAAACTGAGTGGATGCTCATCAGTTGGAAAATGGTTGAATAAGTTATGGTATGAGAATGTTATGGAATATTATTATTCTATAAGAAATGATCAGCGAATGATTTCAGAGAGGATTGGAGAGACTTACATGAGCTGCTGCTAAGTGAAGTGAGCATATCCAGAGAACAATATACACAGCAATCACAAGATTATGTGATGATCAATTCTGTTGGATATGGCTCTTTTCAGCAGCAAGGTGATTCAGGCTCGGGCCAGTTCCAATATGTGATGAACAAAGCCATCTGGCAGCTATAGAGAGGACTTTGGGGATTTAGTGTAAATCACAATATAGTATTTTCATTTTTTTGTTATTTTTTGCATCATTTTCTTTTCTTTCTCATTTTTTCTTTTAGATCTGATTTTTCTTGTGCAGTATAATAATTGTGACAATATATTTAGAAGAATTGCACATGTTTAACGTATATCAGATTATTTGCTGTCTAGGGGAGGGGGGGAAAGGGAGGGAGAAAAAATTTGAAACACAAGGTTTTTTAAGGATGAATGTTGAAAACTATGCATATATTTTGAAAATAAAAAAGCTTTAAAATAAAAAAAAATTAAAAAGAATATATGCCAAGACTATGATAGTCATATTCCAACTTCAGCTTAGGAAGAATAGAGAATGGCAATGTTTTAAATTGACCTAGCAACACATATATTAAAAAAAATTCAAAGCCTGTGCCTATTGTAAGACAATAACTCTCTATACCCAATATCATAAAAATCTTATAGTTTCAAGAAATTGTATTCTACCTCAGAAGCATGAATGCCTTCTACAATATGCCTGAAAAGGGATATTTATTCTACCCTTGAACACTAAGTGGGAGTGTGGAGATAATAGAAGGGGTAACCTGCTAAGGAGCTTGAGACAGAATGGGGTAGAGGGTGCATTTGGAATTGTTTGTCTTGGCAAGGAGAAGGACTGCATCTTTACATGGCTATAGGGATAAAGAAGATATAGGAAGAAGACATTTGAATGCTGTTAGTTATAAAGAAAGAATCTTGGTGAAGGTCTTCTCTTTCTACATTTTTATAAATGTTTGCTGAATGAAAATTATAGAAACTGAAATCCACCTAAATCTTCTTATATCACTCTTCTATGATGCAATGAAAAATATCCTTAAGTTACTATTGAATGGTGTTGTATCCTAAGAGTCATGGTTTTGACATCAAATGAAACTCACTTTCTCATGTTACTGAATTATAGAAATTAAGTATAGATCAATTTACCTCTTTTCTCATTTTGGTGTTCTTCACATTTATGGAATGGGGAAAATGTTTCAAACTTGTTTATTTCCTTCTATATATTCCTTAAAGTCCTTTTTGTATCAACTAACAATTAACTAATTAGCAACTATTTATTAAGCATCTACTATTTGCTTGTGAATTGTGAGCACAAGAACAAAAAAATTGAACAATACCTACTGACAGATACATAGAAAAACATGGATTGAAGATACATGTAACAGATGTTGTAGAGGTAGACAGTGCTAGCACTGGGGAAACAAATAGGAAAGACAGAAACATGAGGTAAAAGGGATATTGAGAAATTGAGGACATATTGAAATAGATGCTATCTGGAAACTGCTTTGAAAATCTGTTCTTAAGAGAAATATAGGGCCTATTTATTAATGAGTGTTTATTCTTCGTGGAAGGAAAAAGGTGGATGTGACAATGATTTTGCCTTTTATTGCAATTAACAGACTTATAAAATAATTTCTTTATGTCATTTGATAGTGAACTGAGACAGTAAGATTTGGATTCAAATATTACCTTAAAGATATACTAGCCATATGATTTTGAGTGAGTTACATAGTGTCCTGAGTCTCAGTTTTCTCTTCAGTAAAATGTGGAAAATATTATCACATACCTCATAAGGATGTTGTGTAGAGCAAAGATTATGCACATAAAGCTCTTTACAAGCTTTTAAACTCTATATAAATGTTACCTTCATCATTATTATTGTCATTATCATTTTGTTATTTTGTGCTTCACAAATTGGGAAGAGAAGTAGGCAACAAATCATTAACTAGAGGTTTGGGTTTAATTTTATAGCTCTAGTATTACCACACAACTTTTCTTTTTAAAAATCTATTACTTTTAATAAAAAAAAGAGAAGTCTTTTTTTTTTAAAGGAAGGAGCTCAAAAATAGGATAAGAAACTTGTTACTTAAAAAAAAGTTGTGAAGTAGTTATCCAATAAAGATAGATAAGGAATAAAGAGGTTTTTCTTGGTGTTAAAAGAAAAATGCACATGAAAGAGTAATGGTATTGATTGAAACTAGACCTAGAAGAGAAGGGCAGCAAAATGGAGACCCTCCCATCTGAAAATAAAAGAAAAGGCCCTGATACTTGATCTTTATTAGCTTCTTCAAAGGCTTCTGTAATTCACAGTCTGACAGGGTTTTGTGAGCGGCATTGAATTGGGTATCTAGCAATTCACAAAGCAGTAATTTACCATAGGAAAAAAACAACAATTAACAAGGTATATCATAAATATAATTATAAACTGAAAGCAATGGAATGAAATGATGAAATCTTAAAACTCTGCACTTCCTAAATTCTAGCTTACAAATTGAAAGGTCTCAACACTTATCTTTGCCTCCTTAAAAAAATAAGAGGGAATTTTTTTGTGTGCCAGAGAGAGCATACATGGTATACAACTGGCATCCACTGAGCAATTTTACAGCAGTTTGGCTTAGTTCTCTTGTTTTGGCCATAATATCAGTGGATCAGATTCTGTCTCTGAAGTGTACCACTCTCTATCTAGAGAAGGGAAGTATTTTTCAATCCCCTGGTCTTTTATTAATCTATTAATACTATGCCTAATATTAATATTACTAATAATATTAATACTAATGTTAATAATATCATTGATCTGAATTTCCTTTCATCATTGTTTTCCTTTGGGTTGTTTTACATTTATTGTTCTTTTGGTTCTTGATTCTTCATGTTGCTTTAGTTCATACATATCTTCTCAAGTTTCTTAGATTTTTAAAAATATTTGTCACTTCCTATAATGAAATAACAATTCATTATATTCACATGTCAGGGTAAAATATATTCCGTTGTTGTATGGCTATGGCCTCCAAACTTTTTTTTTTATAAGAAAAGGATCCTTAAACTTGGTTTGTGAATTGGCATTTTATGTATCTCCTTGAGTGGGTCTAGAAGACAAGCATTGTTGATAGTGTTGGGCATCAAATGAAACACGCCACCATATCCATCACTGCTGAAGTAATCATTTGAGAGCAGCTATTATCCAATGGCACAGTGCCTCCTTAAATATGCTAGTGAAGGATATCAAAATGCCAGAAACCACTACAGTTTGGGTAAATTTGACTGTTCTCAGTTTGGAGGAGGCATTTTAATTAGGGTATCTTGACTACAAGTACAATACTACAGGTATTACTGATGAGACTATACTTTTTGAAAATAGATATTCTATTTTCATTTAGACAGTGAGAAAGAATTCTCAGATTTATTCGTGTCTGTTACTTTCTGCAATGAAATTTCATTGCATTCATATACTACAATTTGACCAACCATTCCTCAACTTGTCACCCACTTCCACTCCTTATCACTGATTCTTTCCTTTTTTCCTATCTCAAAATAGTACTGTTATAAATATTTTTGACATGTAGAGCCTACCCTTTTGTAGTTGACTTCCTTGATGGATGGCCTATGGGTAGAGCTTTTCTCTTCTTTACTTGGGTACTCGTTGAAATTTCATGAGAAATTAAGAAAAAGTATAAACTTCTTAAGTCAAAACATAAATCCTTGCTAGATATCTAATATTGGGTGAATTGAAAGCTGAAATTATTGGCTAAAAGGAGATGTCTGGGAGGTGGTCAAAATGTAATGGAAAACTCAGTAAACTTAGTCAGAAATGGCTGAGTTAAACTCTAAACTCTGTTACTACTAGTTATATGGCTTTTGGCAAGTCCTTATCCATAAAATGGGGATAAAAATAATTATATTACCTCCTTATTAGGATTGTTATGAGAATCAAATGAGATAATGGATATAAATTCCTATAATAATATGAGAAATTATTATCTGTAGATTTAATATTCTTTTGTTTTCCAGTCCTAATCCTGTTTACACATTCATATCATAACTGACACTATCCTTTATGACAGTCTATTTCTAGAAATTTCATGAGATATCAATACAATAACACACCTAGTAATATATGTCACAAATAATATTAAAGGATATAATCAATTTTGACAGATAAATCCCTTGTCTGAGAATAAAGCTTATAAAGCTAAGAGTACTTAAAAAAAGAATTTAAGTAACATGGCATAAAGAAATAAGTGAATACTTGGGCTCAAATATTAGCTCTATCTGTATGACCTCAGACCTCTCTTGGCCTCAGTTGTATTATCTGTGCAATAAAGGGTTTAGAAAAGATAATATGGCTGTAGAGTTAATGTTAGAAGGAACTGAAAAGGTCATCTAGTCCAAACTTTTCATTTTACAGCTGAGGAAATTGAGGTCAAGTGATTTATTCCAGGATGCATATCTAGCATATGTCAAAGCAAAGAAGAAAAAGATAGCTTCTAATATCCCTTTCAGCTCCATATTTATAATCTTTGAAACATATTTGGTTGGTGATTAATTTGAAAATATTTCAAGAAAGAAAAAAAGAACCATTTAGTATTTTTTTCCCAATTCCATACTTGGGCATCAAGAACATTCATTAGGGAATTCTACCTAAGTTTATACTACTGTAAAAAGGATAGTATCAGTTCCAATAAAAAGGCATCTACCTTAATTATTGTTTGTTACAACACTTCCAGTATAATTAATTGAGGCAAATTTCAACCATACTTGAAAGCCAAAGTATAATCCAGTTCAGGAAGACTCCTGCAAGTGACCTTTGATCTTTATTTCCCTCAGTTAAGGATATAATAATTCCTTTTATCTCATCATGTTGGCACACATTCCTAAGACTCAGCCTTCAGTTGTGCAAGAAATGATCTGTAGTTTAAATAAAACGTTTAAAAAGGAATTCAAAAGACTCTCTAAAGATTGTTATTCTCCAGTGTTTTGAGACACCATTTTGTTATGTTGCTTCCTTCTCTCAGTGTAAGGTTCAAAATATTTAGTATTTTAGCCAGCAAAATATGGACCCATATTCAAAATCAACTCTTTTATTATTCTACCTTGTTTCCCATAGGAGATTTTACTCAATGGAAAAAAATGTAAGTCTTCTAAGAAGTAAAGTGTAAGTCTTTAATAGGTCACAGCAGTATCATTTATGATGGGAAGTGAAGAATCTCTTTTTCAGTTGAAACTGAAGAAAACTTTTAGGTAGTAGACTCAAGGTATAATTATGTGGTTTGGAATTTAGCCAGGACACTGAAATTTATACTTCTCCACTTACTAGATGTGTCATGGACCCTTTAATTACCTGAAGTGGGTCAGGACTTCTGTTTTCTGCCTATCCCATCAGAAAGACAGCATAACTTCATACCTTATAGTAGCAAATTTCCTTTATGACTCTCTGGGGTATTTGCTATGTGCTGAGAATATGCCTGATCTCCTTGATTGAGATTTTTTTTGATGCCATACGTTGAGAGTTCAAAGGGACCTTAGATATCATTTGATCCAACCCCCTCATCTTACAGAGTGATTTTTGTATACAAAGATTAAATGGCATCTTTTGTATGAGAGTACTGTGGTTTAAAATGAAGGAAGGCATGGATATAGCTACCTCCACGTACATATACCAAGTGAGATTGACCCTTTTAAATGAGAGGATCTGGCCCCACAGATTCATAGGCAAAGCAATAAACTCCATATGTTTCAAGTAAATTAACTCAGTCCAGAATGCACCACTGATTCAGAGGGTGTGGTAGGAGACACTTTCTCACATTCAGGCAGCAGGTCAGAGAGGTAGAGAGTTGTCTGTAAACAAGTTAACCTATAGCAGCAACTGAAATTAAGCCAGGACTTGCCTCTTATCCTGTAATAAGTAACCCAGTGTAGACAAGCCTTTAATAGGAGTTGCACCTGTTGAATCATCATCCGGTCCTTTCTTTCTTCCCCACCCCACCCCAAGAACTTGTCCCAAAGTTAGCATCAGAATGAAAGTGTTCACTTTCAGACATCCTCTCTCAGCTCAGCTCAGACACAGCTAATGTGATGATAAACTCAGCTTGGCTTCATTGATACCTAGATTTAGAAATGGGAGGGATGGACTTCAGGGGTCATGTAGTATTAACTTCTCATTTTAACATTAAGGAAACTTAGACCTAAAGAAGCCCAAGGTAAGTGACTCCCTCAAACATCAGGTATTAAATGGAAAAGTTAGGATTTGAACTGAGATCTTTCAACTCCATAGATAACTAGGTAGTTCAGTGGGTAGAGCACTGGAGTTCTCCATTCTTACACAAGCAGTAAGTAGCAGAGTCAAAATTTGAACTGAAATCCTTCTGCAAACCCTACAGATTGCCACTGGGCCATGCTGCCTCCTAGAGGAAACTAAATTCAAGCCCACCAGAGAAACTCTTCAATTACGGTAAAATGGCCTTGAATTTACGTTATTTTTATTTCTGAAGCATCCATTGTTCTTGTTGGCATCCTTGTTAGGTAAAATGTAAGCATGAGTTAATACAGATTTTGACAAAGGAAAAGGTAGCATGTAAGTATCTTTCCTAATGCTACTGTTTGCCATACCCAATTTTTTTTTTATGAATAATAGTCATGTCCTATCCTCTTTGCCTTCTTTATCAAACAATATACTTAGATTATGTTGCTTGTTGAAACTGTTTGTTCTGCACATTACTCTATAATATATAGAAGCTAATTATTTGCCATCAGCAGGAATAGGATTTTCTAGATACCTGGAGTTCATCATCATCAAAAATAATAATATCTGGCATTTATGTAGCACATTAAAGTTTATAAAGTGCTTTATATATGTTAACTCATTTGGTCTTTATAATGACTTTGTGAGTAGAATGCTATTATCTGAGACAAAGAAATAACTTTTCCAGAAACACATGGATAGTAAGTGTTTAAAGTGAAATTTGAACTTGTCTTCCAAACTCCACATACTGTACTCTGTGCATTGTTTTTGCATAATGGCCCTAAAGCATTAATTTTTTTTAACACCTTCACCATTTGTGATGGAAATCTTTCTAAAAATACTACATATTTCTTAAACATAATATACTAAATAGAATTTAACATTTTATGGATATTTATTGTTATTATGAAAAAAAAAAAATATATATATATATATATATATATGTTGTTATGGAAAAAAAATTTGGATGAGGTGATATGGTCCAAAGAAAAGGATCCTGGATTTGAAGTTAGAGGGCTTATTTTATCTAGGTACATCCTTATCTCTTGTTAATCTGACTTCCATTGGCAGTTGAATCTTGCAAAAGAAGTACAAGTAGCAGCATTCAGCAAAATATAATTAAATAGAGAGGAATCAAGATATCTCTGTGGTGAGATGGCAAGTTACGAAACAAGACTCCTGTTAATTATAAGAAAAGAGTTCTAGTTCTTTTCTAAAGTATTTTAAGCCAAGATATGTCAACTGAATTCATATTAATACCCTTGGCCAAGATGTCAGCTGAGCCCTAAGTAGAAGGCCATGGTGACCACCAGTAATGGAATCAAATCCTTTGGAGTAGCATATAGTAATGTCCAGTGCAATAGTATCTGGCTAGACCAATGGAAGAGACTATAGGACCAAGGTCAGCAGAAGTAGTGGGACGAGATTTATGACCTAGAGCATTAAGAGAGTTGAGTAACCTCTCTTCACATGTGCCTTGGCCACCTATGTTCTCTACACATGTCTCATCACTTAATAAGTTTTTGTGGATCCATCCACTTCTTACACTGAGGTGGGGTGTATTTGTGTAATAGTGTACCCCAGGTCTGTAAGTAGGTTGTTTATTGCAACTGTTCTTTCCAGGCAATATTAATAAATGCTTTCCCACAGAGATAATTGTATCTTCTGCAAGCTAAGCAGACAAGCTAAATATACTTGTGAGTTCTAGTGCTAGGAGCATGAACTTAGGGAGCTTGTAATTTAAGGTCACCATTTCTCTATTAGCATAAATTGTTGGGTAGCCCAGAGGAGGTGCTAAAAAGTATTAGTTTTTATTTTAGCCATACTTATTAAAATCCTATTAATATTAGCAACTATTTGCACAGGCTATATATAATTTAGTTCAAAATTCTCTGGTGCCTTATTGCGGAATGCAAATCACCTTGGATTTTCAAATCATAGATCTTAGAAATTGAAATTTTTATTGAAATAATTGAATTATTCAAATAATTTAAATAATTATAATTATAACCATTTTACAGGTTTCAATATAAATGGATAATCAATATTTTTATTAATCATCTCTTGTTCATAAAATTTGGAAGACCTTAGCAAGGACTCACCTCTGACAATTTTCAGAAAGATTAGATAAAGATATGCTCAATCCTGAGCAAAAATGTGAAGTAAGTCAAATTTGTCCCTAATGTCTTCCTCAGTCAGTCAACAAGCAATTATTAAACACTTATTATGGGCCAGGAACTATATTAAGTGCTTGGGATACAAAGAATAGTAAAAGTCCCTGCTCTCAAAAAGCTCATAGTTTAATGTGTGTGTGTAGGGGTGGTGGTGGTGATGGGAGAACAATGTGGAAACAACTATGTACAAATAAGCTATCTACAAGATAATTTGGAAATGTTTCCTCCATTTTCTACATGATTTCTCTGAAGTTCTCTGAACTTGAGTTTCTACTTCTTCCTTTCAGATATAGGAGTATTTCTTCTCTAAAACTCTGCTCTCAGGGTCTGATATCAGTTATTTCTATTTTAGAGTGAATTTATTAGTGTGTTGCCTCTCCAGAGAACCATTTGCATTTACAGCAAAATTTCTAATTGGGAAATGCAAGGGTTTTTGTTTTTTCTCAAAAATATTTCAGGCTTCTAAGAATAGGAATAGTGGGGAAGTGTTTAGTCTGGAAGAGAACAAGAAGCCATTCTGCTCTCCATGAAATTATACCCAATTCAATCCAATCTAATAGGAATTAACAAGATCCAACCATGTGCAAAGCATTGTGCTAGGAATTGGGGGAACACAAAACCAAAATGAAAAGTCTCTGACTTCTAAGAACTTGGATTCAATACAATTTGTAAGGAATACAGTATGTAAGCAGTGTACACATGAGAATTTGAATATGAAGAGTACGCTTGCAATCACAGTAGGAAGGCAGGAGAGACTTTTCTTATAAAGTGACACATTAGCTAAGCCCTGACAGATAGAAGGGATTTAGAGGGGGAATATTTCTGGCATAGGAGACAGCTTATGAAAAGGCAGGAAGGGAAGAGGAATGTGGAGTGCTGAGTTCAGACCACTTTACATGGAATGTACTATGTAAAGGGGATTAATATGTAATAAAACTGGATAGGTAGTGTGAAACAAAATCTGTGAAAGGCTTAAAATGCCAAACTGAGGAATTTGTATTTTATTATAGAGGCACAAGTGAGCCACTGAAAATTCTTGAGCAGAGGAATAATAATAATAATAACTAAAAAAAAAAAAGATTTTTGTGGTTCGTAGAGAAATCATTGAAACCTAGTCTTACACCCCTCATATAAATCCATTTTGGATATAAATATATCACATGAATTTTCTCCTTAGTTTTTTTACTTTGCTTAACTCAAAGGCATTATGGTGTCAGACATAAAATAATGCAGCCTGTGCTGTTCACCATTCCCCTATTCCTTGAGTTCATATGGAGCAGATCCAATTTGGGTGCCTGACCCCAAAAGGTTATATTCTCTTTGGCTTGTTGCCTCTACATGAAGTTTACTCTGGGAAAATATCCAAATATAACTTATTACAGCTTGTGTCCAGGTTTCCACAAATGTGGCTAACAAGATTCCCATGTAATTACTCAAGATGACAAATGTCTATTAAATATAAGACTACTTCTGTTTCATCTCACAGAAAATGCAAAATACATAAAGGACTCATAGGAACCCATAAGCAAATGCGAAAATACAAAATACAGCTATTCATTAGTACTTAATAATAACAACAATAGCATTATATAACATCTACTATGTTAGACATTGTACTAAGTACTTTACAAATATTATCTCATTTGATCATCACAATAACCTTGGGAAGCAGTTGCTAGCATCTGCCATATTTTAGGAAACTGAGGATAAACAGAAGTTAAAGGATCAAGGTCACATAACTATCAAGTGACTGAAGTTGAATTTCTTCCTGACAGATTCTATGGACTGTGCTTCCTAAATGCTTCACTGTACAGTCTCCCTCTACAATGAATACTGATTTTTCACCAGAGTCCCAAAGTTCTTCCTTTTATGTAAGTTCTCACTTTTATGTAATTTGGATTCCCCTTGGAAAGAAATTAAATTTGAGTTTTCCAGTGATAGAACATCCCTACATTTTGTATGAATCCTTCTTCAATTAAATCTTACACAAGCATCCCAAATTAGTGTCATTCTGTATCTTGGACTCCTCGTCTCCTCCTCTATAGGCTAGTCTTGAAGGAACTCAGAAGGCAGAGAATGTGGAGAGAGTTTCACAGCTAGAGAATAGGTAGTGAAGAACCCTGGAATTGGGAGATGGAGTTAGTTAATATTCTTGAGAAGATAGACTCCTGATTTGAAAAACCAAACAAATTCTGTGATGACCCATAAATTTAGCTGATAGACCTAATTATCCTTTGAGGTTCCTTCTTTGCTTGTCTATAAGATCTTTATAGAGTAGAATAGCCAAGAGTGAATCTGATTCTTAGAGTTTAGTAGTGGGGGAATGTTCTCCAAAGATTTAGTTTCAAATGTCAGTTATTATCAGCATTCCTGCCAAGACTCTTCACAATCTGTATTCAGCCCACTTTGACACTTTTATTACATTGTTTCTACTAGGATATTCTTACTACATTGTTCCCCAGGCCTCCTTGGGCAGCCATTTAATTAGGATCCATATGCTCTCCAGCCACCTATATTCTACAACAATTAGCTTGTAAGGACTGCCCCATAGGGCTCTCTAGAATTCCAAAAAAGCCATTAGATTAACTTCTAGGTATTCTCTCCAGCCACTTGCAACCCCACCACAATTGTCTTGCTGCTTCTCTTCTACTCTACCTCCCCATACAATTTCCAGCTACACATTATTGCCTAAAGCCTTGGACAATTTCTATAGATAATGTTCTCAGGCTTAACTTGATACAAACTGATAACTTGGTAATGGAAAGTCATTTTGCAGGAGATACAAACGAATTTCAATCAATTCTCCTTAGGGTACCAGCACTTATCTTGGTTGTAGAAATATAATTAAAAGTTGTCTTTTGCCCCTAAACAAGGTGATATTTTACAGGGAAAGGCCCCTTGAAATGTCCTAGAAATTCAACAAATCTATGGGGGGAATGGCATAGAGTCCAAACAATTGTCATGTACCCAGAGATACTTAGGAAAAGAAGAGGATAAAGAGCATTTAGGACCACATACATGAGTTATCACTATTCAGGACATGTTTCCAAGGTAAAACATTTTAAACCGTTCTCTTTTGGCATATTCCAGCCCCGTAATGTCTCTGCTGAAGAGTATTTAATTTGTAAGATCACCTCACTAAAATCAAGTGTGTTTGCATGAAGGTGGTAAGTTGGGTACAAGCATCTGGTAAGAGGATCCAGCAAAACATGTGAGAGATGGGAGGACATAAAATAGTAAGTTGTTAGGCAAAAAAGAATAATAGGAGGAATGGAAACTTTTGAAGAGGGCTATATTTGGAGCAGCAAAAGGTCATTAGGTTGCTGTCTAGATCTCTGAAACTAAGGGGCTGCAAGAAAGGGATAAATGAACATCAACTATTAAATAATCCACTTCAAAAATTTTCTGGGAGCTATTTCCAGTCCTTAGAAATATCATTACTAGCCCCTACATTTTAAAAGTTTCTGATAAAACAAACAATAAATACCATAGGGTTTTTTTCCCCAAAGATACATTCTTTAAAAACCCAATGATTCACACAAGTATCATTAGTATAAAAAGTATTTGCCATGGTCTAGGCAACTTAAATTTGGAAATAGACATTTGAAGTTGTCAACAATCTTGTATAGTTCCTCGCAAGTTATGCATCAATAATGTATTAATAATGCTGTAGGAACAACTCCAATATCCACTTGCTATTAAAAATAATTGTCTGTCATGAATGGATTCCTAATTTAAAAAGGTAATGACTACATTTTCAATTGTGAGCCAATTGTGGAAACTGCCATAGATTTGTTTCCTTTTTTTTTTTTTTAACATACAGGATGTTCAACAGCATTCTGAATGCAAGAAGAAAAACTATGAATTGTCTAGTCTTTGTTCTGAGGATGCAAATGACTAAAAGCTATATTTTTATTCATTTTCCAAAATTAGAATAGACATACAGCAATTTGTCTACTAGGTTGTATTTTGACAGGATACTATATCTATGTTTGGAAGATACAGTACATAGGAAAATATGTTGAATAACAATAGATTATTCTTCTATAATAACAATGTAATCACAAGTAATAGAATTCATGCTTAATATTACAAAAAAGCAATTGTTTTACAGCCAAAAAAATACCCAGTGAATCTATAAGTAAGCCTGTTACTCTTATCAGGTTTGTTCCTGCCAAAATGTTTTGTGACTAATGCACAGGAACAAACACTGGAGGACAGATATTCAACAAAAACAGAAATGCTTTTATTTTTCCTATGTATACTAAGACTTTTTTTATAGAGCTACTCCAGATTACAAAAATACTTGTGATACCTTTTAGCCAGGCTTATTATGCATTGCTCTCTTCCATGTCCTCTATTGTTCAGCCAAAATGGTTATTTTGCCATTATTCTCATGTAGCATTCCATCTCTCTTCTCCACACCTTTGTATACATAGACTGTCCTTTATTCTCGGCGTGTGCTACACACACACACACACATATAAATACACACATACTTCAACCTTTGAGAATCCTTATTTCCCTTCAAATTTTTTTTTCTCAAAAGCCATCCTTTAAGATTCTTTGCCTTATTAGCTCAGCTACTAATGCCTTCTTCATCCCCACGCCAATCACGTTATATTAGTTTTGCATGTACTTTTTGTGGGCTTTATCTTTTCCTAGAATAATATGTGCATATGCTGTCTCTTTCCATAGAATATACATACTGTTAAAAAAGGTTTATGATTTATTTATTCATTAATATTTTTCCAGAAGTATGCCTCTATGAAAATTGAGAATATTTTATGGAAGATTCTCATCTATAGAAAGGAGTCTTCTAGAAATATTTAAAACAACATAAAACTACTGAATTGTAAACTCAACAGATTTCTTGAGAATACTGTTAACTATTAATAAAAAGTTTTTTTCAATCAAAATTATATATGTCTTCTTTAATATTACAGTAGGTTCATGACCTTATTGTTGTGAGTACTTCTACTACTTTAGATAACTTCTTCAAAATTTTCATACTAAGTGAATCTTATTTTGTTTTTCTGGAAATCCTTCTTAGAGAATCTCCCTAATCTAATAGAGGTGATCCTCTTGGTATTTTCATGTGTAATCCTTGTCTATACATTCACTCTAATGTTCTTATTGCAAGTTCTCAATAACCCACTCACATATGTAAGCCTTCAAGGACAATCTACTGCAATATGCTTGTGCCCATCATATGTTTTTTTTTTCTCTTCCCTTTTGGTCATTTTCAATTTTGGTTCTTTAGGCATCATTGATACTTTTGGAGAGCCCTCATATTCACATAGCATTACCAAAAGAATATTACAGTTGATAGCGGCATATATATTACATGTATTATACTACATCCAAAAGACAGCATGAGATCACTGAAGGAGAGCTTATTATCTTAGAGCCAAGAAGATCTGGAATTGAATCTTGTATTTGACCCAGGGTGACTATGTGACTTTGAGCAAATTATTGAACCACTCAGTATCCCCCTCCAGCACCAGGAACTAAGACTTTTTAGTACAGCAGTGAAAGGAATTTATTTATTGGATATTCCTCATGAGAATGAAATCATAGATCCAGGATAAAGGTAACAGGCACAATTACATAAACTTCCAAAACTGTAGGTTGTTGAAATCTTTACATTTTTCTAGGTATGAGAGAGTTGCCATCAAAATGAATGGCATACATATAAAGTCAGATAGACATTGGGAATGAGAAATGAGAATAGGCATACAATTTTTATTTTTTAAAATTATATTTATTTTCTCCCCAGTTCATCAACCCTCAGGGATAGGAAAAGAAAAAAAAAGCAAAACATTTTAAACAAGTAAAATATTTGTGATGTCCATTTTTTGTAACCTCTACTCTACTCATTTGAAAATTTTTCTAAGTATAAATTATTTTGATTAGTGATTATAAACATAAAATTTTTCTTTCTTATAATCATGGGTAACTGGAATTTCTTCTTTTAAAAATTGATTTTTCTCTTATATAAACAAAACTAATGCAGCCAAAATGAGAAACAAAACCTTGGAAAAAAATCTTTCCATTCTAGGGCTCTGATAAAGACCTTATTTCTAAAATATACAGAGAATTAACTCAGATTTGTAACACAAACCATTCTGCAGTTGATAAATGGTCAAAATATATGAACAGACAATTTTCAGATGAAGAAATCAAAGCCATTTCTTGTAATATTAAAAAATGCTCTAAATCACTATTGATTAGACAAATGCAAATTTAGGCAAATCTGAAGTAGCATTTTACTCCTCTCAGATTGTCTAAGATGATAAAAAAGAAAAGAAATGAAAAGATAAATATTGAAGGGAATGTGGGAAAATTGGGACACTATTACATTGTTGGTGGAGTTGTGAACTGATCTAACCATTCTGGAGAATAATTTGGAACTATGCCCAAAGGCTATCAAACTGTGCATACCCCTTAATCCATCAGTGTCTCTACTGAGTCTGCATCCTAAAGAGATCATATAAAGGGAATTAAGGACTGATATAGGCAAAAATGTTTGGAGCAGTCCTTTTTGTAATGGCAAGGAACAGGAAACTGAGTGGATGCTTATCAGTTAGAGAATGGCTGAATAAGTTATGGTATATGAATGTAATGGAATATTATTTTTCTATAAGAAATGACCAGCAGGATGATTTTAGAAAGATTTGGAGAGATTTACATGAACTGAAGGATTACTGTTTTAAAAATTATGTTTTATTAATGCATTTCTTTTTGCATCATAGTCATTTATACATATTTTATACTGGTCTCCAATTCCAATGAGTTATTTGTGAAAAGGAAAAGCAGTTAAAACCATCCAACACTACTTCTGTATCTGACAGTGTAGACAACATTCCACTGCATTCTATTCTATCTCTCCAATGAAAGGAAGAGGGGTCTTTGAAAAAATCTCTTCTTTGGGGTCAAATTAGTTATTATTATCTTATTGTATTGATTTTTTTGTTCTTTTCATTCATATTACTGTTCTCATTTTGTATATTATATTATTGTTTCTATTTACTTCATTCTGTATCAGTTGATATAAAATTCCCATGTTTCTCGGAAATCTTTATATTATTATTTTATTATGGCCCAATGATATTCCATTATATTCATGTGCCATAGTTTATTTGTTCAGTCATTCCCCAGTAAATGGGTATCCTCTTTGTTTCTAGTTCTTTGCTAAAGTGTTGTTATGAATCATTTGGGACCTTTCTCTTTTTTTGTGTTTGATCTCCTTGGATTATCAATAAATTCGAAAAGGTTTAATTCCCTTCACCCTGACCATCTCACATTTCCATTCTTATAATTTCTGTGATCCTCCTTTTCTACTCCTATTATTTAGTTGTTGAATGCTGCTAGGAAAAACAAAAAAGAAATTGTGTTGACTTGATATACTATAAAATTGTTCTCTCTCTTCTTACTTGGGCTCCTGTAGCCTAAGAAAACTTTTGTTCAGCTTCTCATCCACTCTCTATCACAGTGGTTCTCTTTCTTCTAAGTCATCTCTTTTCCTAATATCCAACTCAATTCTAGCCTCTCACTCTCATAAGATGATATTGCCTCTTGCTTTACTGATAAGATTAAGCTCATATAATGTGAATTTCTTTGTCTAGTCTTCTTAATCTTAGGGTCTTCATCCGCTCTCTCTTTTATCTTTATTTCTAGTCTCAGAAGTGGTTCATTTTGTTGCCAAAGATAACCCAAAACTGTTTGCTACAGACAATTCCTTCTATCTTCTGTGTCCTTGCTTTATCAATACTTTCTTATGCATTTTCAGTTCTCTCCATTTATCTGTCTGTGTGTCTCTCTGTGTGTGTCTCTGTCTCTTTTTCTCTATCTCTCTTTTAGACTCTGTCTTTCTTTCTGTCTCTCTGTGTCTCTGTCTCTGCCTCTCAACCATGTCTCTCTCAACCATGCCTTCTATTCTTTAGCCTACAAACAGTGATGTCTCCTTTATCTTAAAATAAAACAACAAAAAGTTGCTTTTGAACTCATTATTGCCTTCAAGCTTTCATTATAGAATCTTATAATCTGGGGTTTATTTATTAGGAACTTCAGATGCTATCTAATTCAATCCATAACTGAACAGGAATTTCTTATTCTTTCTCCTTTCCTTTTCTACCATCATTCTAAAAATGGGATCTCTACATGTAGCTTCCACTTGCTTCCTACCTTATCATTCCTTTGACGAATAATACCTAAGCTCTGCAGAAGTAAATGCAGGACTAGATGAATCTCTTCTGCCAACTTATTTTCAGGCACTGCAATAGAGCTGAAGTCTTTTTCCTGGTATTCAATTCATATATTTACTGAGGCCAATGTTTTCAGAATTACATTAATGGTATAACTTAATGACATCTGTAGAAGCAACTACTCTGCTAAGAGAGTGTTAAGAAGCATCCTGAAAGTTCTGCCTTTTTCTTTTTTTTTTCCTTATTACTCAGGAGACATAGAACTGCAGGGACTAATTTTTTTACATTTTTATTAGGTAAAAACCAAATATACAAAGTTTGTAGAGGCTCTTAAAACTCCCAAGGCCCACAGTGAAAGGTTAATGGGAGACAGTTGAGAAAAGGGCAAAGTAATGATTCTATCTAGCAATGAATAGACAGATCTGCTGAAGATCATTAAGTTTAGGACAACATGGATGGGCTCAACCTGGAACCTCCTGAGCCTCATAGACCCATTTTTGTTATACACTGAATTACTGCAGTTAGATCAAAAAAGTTTAGAATTTGGATATTCACAGCTTTGGTCACAACCAAAGCCAAGAATAAATATAGTGGAGGAAACAAAGTGAATAAGCATTTCCTATATATCAGGCATTATACCAAGCACTTTACAGATATCTCATTTGATCCTTTCAACAAGGTAGTGTGAAGTAAGTGCTGTTATTATTTCCAATTTTACAGTTGAGAAAATAGGCAAATAGGTTAGTGATTTACAAAGGATCACATGGCTAAGGCTGCATTTGAATTTAGGTTCTCCTTTCTAGTTCCAGGCCCAGAATTCTATCCATTATACCACCTAGCTGCTTCCAAATATAGTCCTGTTTCTGGATGAATACAAGAAAGCTAGAAAGTCTATCTCCTAACTAATTCATCATGAAAAGAGGTGGATAAAAATCTTTCCATGATTGATTAATCAGGGGGAAGGATCACTTATCATTTTCTTTTATTGAGCTAAAAATGTTTTAAGTAAATTTAAGTAAAATGTTTAAGTAAATTAAGTAAGTAATTTTTTTTAGTAAATTCTCATTTCCTTGAACTCTATAAGAAATCCTCAGGGGATCTTTCCCTAACTTGGCCTTTCCCAATTTTTTCACTTAGTGATTTCTACTGCAATGGTATCCCAGGATTTCCATCCAGAAGGGCTAAGTTGTGCTCTCTTTCTTTTTACCTCAGGTCAATGGTATTCTTGCAATCTTTTCCCCATGGAGCTTTATGTCATCTTTCCATATATTTTTCCCACTTTACTCTCAACTTATTTTTTCCACTCAGAGCCCAGAATTTTTAGTTAGGCTATGGTTTTCAGGGTGAATCAAATCTAAGTTTTTAAATAGGATCAAAAAGTTGTTCCTAACAATGTGCCAAAGATATAGAACTTGACACAAAATAGACCAGAGAAACATGCTATGAAAAGAAAAAAATAGATCTTGGCAAAACTATGTTTCATCTCACTAAGCATCTTGAAATGAGAGTTCTTTTATTCAGTGGAATCATAGTCACAACTCTCCTTAAGTTGTGCACTGCTGTTTGCATTGTTATCTATATAGACTTAGACAAGTAGAAGTATCTCTTACTTGATGAAATCTTACCTTTACTTTCCTGGTACTAAATGAAAATATCTCTTTCAATTCATATTTCTCACAGAATTTTGTCTAGGACATTTTATGTACACTTTCCCTTGCATGATGTTATCTGGACTGCTTTATTTTTCTCTGTTAGACTTTGAGGATCCTTGAGAGCTGGATATGGATTGTCAAAATTGAAATTAAGACAAACTGAGATAAAAAGTTCTGGGCACATTCAACTTGTTAGTAAGGTGAGCAGTTACCAATAAAAGTGGTCTTTGGATTATATCTAATTTTTATGTCTGAATATGTTGCTGAAAGCTACAATGCCTTTTTTGATTCTAATAAGTATTTAATGAATAGGTGGATATAATGGTGTCATAATGGATAGAAAACTAGATAGAAAAAGTCTAAACTATATTTAAGTCTCTTCCAGAGTGGCCATATCAAGATAAGTCACAGAATCTTTCAGTATCCAAACCACTCTCCCTTATCTATTATTCTAATAATCCAATTAAAAAAAAAAGACTGTAAATTTCAAATAGTTGCCAGTCTACATTGATGGAGGGACTTTCCTCACTAGAGAATTAACTAAACTGTTAATCCTGGATATAGTTCATGCAACCCCCTCAAATATTAAATAAACCTAGAAAAGATTAGTGGTATGGCCAATGTCAGATGGGTCTCTAGAACTATGCCATTTTTCTCTTTCTTAAATCATTGGCAAAATATATAGCCTTGGGGCAGGATGGTTATACCTCCTATAATCAGAACCAAAAAAATCTTTAAGGGTAGATACAATGCTTTGAAACGAACATTACCATTATCATTATTATTGTACTTATTCTCAAATTAAATGGAAATTCATGTAAGTTCTCTATCAGCTGCAAATTAGATCAAGATGACCTGTCTTAGTAGCATTTAAGAAAATTTCAGAGAGGATTATTTGACTAAAAATTCAATATGATTATAATCAGGATAATTATATAGATTCCAAAATGGTACTGCAACCTCTATGAAGGCTCAGGTTATTTTCACAAAACCTAGCACAGAAATAATTACATAATTGAAACAATAGCTATTTATTGAGTAATTTAATAAATATCTTAATTTTATATACTTTGATGTACTATTTTAAAAAAATTAATTTCTGAGGTTAATGGAAATAAAACAAAAACGTTTTTACTTGTAGTCAACACAGATATGCTTGTCTCATGAGTGGTATCATACCCATTGAACACTAATTAAATAGACTACTTAAATGACTGAAAAAACAATCCCCTTTATATTTTATAGAATATTTATATTCTATATGTGCTTAACCTGCAGTATTTATTATTGACAAATCTGGGGGAGGAGTATAATTGTATTTGCTAAATCAAAGGTAGCCATAATTGGGGTCATTGTTTTGACTGTGAGATAAAACTGAAAACAGAAGGAGGGAAAAAGAAATAAAGACAATACTATTTTGACAGATGAGATAAGTTATTATTTATCAATTAATGATAGTGACATACCTGTGATTGGTACAGGGAACTCCCAGCTAAGGAAACTCCTTTACAACTTGTACATTTAGAATGTTGCCCAGGACACTGAGAGTTTAAATGATTAGTCCTGACAGACCTAATATATGAGAGAAGCGCAGAGTTTATAGAAGTCTTGCTGATTTTGTGATCAGCTTTCTAACTACTATTCCATTCTGCATCTCCAATTTATTAGCTGATAAAGATTAATCTTCATTATCTTATGTTTTTGAAAGATATTTTATTTTTATAGCCATCTTTTGGGATTTGAATTCCAGGATAAGGCATTTAAAAATTGAAGAACTTATTGCATTTTACACATACCTTTATCATTAAAGTTTCCAATAGACTGAATTTAGGGGTTTGGCAAACAAAGGATTTTTAGTGTAGTTTGACCCTATGATACAGTAGGTATTCTCCAACTACAACCTGAAAGGAGAAGGGGT
The DNA here is from genome assembly GCF_048593235.1 of Sminthopsis crassicaudata. Classification (NCBI taxonomy): domain Eukaryota; kingdom Metazoa; phylum Chordata; class Mammalia; order Dasyuromorphia; family Dasyuridae; genus Sminthopsis; species Sminthopsis crassicaudata. Next base: position 124,760,923 of record NC_133619.1, on the reverse strand, counting down.
ATTCTTAGAAAAATTATATTATTTCTTTTTTTTTAAGAGGAATAACCAAATAACTTCTATGGCATGTTAGGGAAATTTTGCCTACTTCTGCAATTTCCAATTTGTCAACCTGCCACACAGTGGCAGGAGGTAGATGCTCCAACATGGTGCCATGAAGCGGAGGAAATAACTAATATTCTCTTACAACTTCATATACTTTACAAAAAAAATACCTACCACTGTAAATATCAACCTATGTAACAATTAAAAACCAATCTTTAAGATCTGACAAGCTGGAGTATGCAGAGTAAAGAACAATCTTTACTCTGGCTACTCTTGATAATGTGTGTCTCTGAACTTTGTTGAACAAACACATTATGTTACTGAAACTATAATTAAGACTAAAAAGGTAGTAACAAATTGCTCTGTGCGCCTGTCTATACTTTTTAATTTTTTCAAATAAAAAGTTCTATTTTCTTTTCTTTATATTTTTCTTCCATAAAACAAAAGAAAATCCTTACAGCAAATATACATAATGAAACAAAACTAATCCCCACTTTGGCCATATTGAAATTCCCTCTCTCCTTCTCCCTCTCTGTCTCTCTCTGTCTCTCTCTGTCTCTCTGTCTCTCTGTCTCTCTCTCTGTCTCTCTGTCTCTCTGTCTCTGTCTCTCTCCCTCTCTCTCTCTCTCTCTCTCTCTCTCTCTCTCTCTCTCTCTCTCTCTCTCTCTCTCTCTCTCTCTCTCCTTCTTTCCCTCTCTCCCTCTCTCCCTCCCCACCTCTCTGTTTCTGACTATCTCCTAAATCCATCACATTTTTGTTGGAAGAGAGGTAGCATGGTTCATGATGAAACCACTCATTTTATAATTGAACATTGGGTTAATTAGAATTCTCAAGTCTTTCTAAATTGTTTGTTGGTAAAATGTCTTAATTTTTTTTTATTTCTCTCACTAACTAGTACTGAGCTGCCATGGAAGTTACTTAATACATGAAGCACTTGTGAAAGAATGACAGAACATTAGATTTTAGAGCTAAAAGAGACCTCAGGAGATTATCTCCTCCAGATTCTGAATCTTCATCAAACAAAACTTAATTTTATAACTTAGCCTCTATTTTTTTTAACCTATGGGTCTTCACCTCATCTGGGGTCTCATAACTTAATGTGTGGGGCTGCAAAATGATTTATTATCAGTAAATTTTTAAATTTATGTATCTATTTTATACACCAATATACCCTGGGGTCATGTAAAAATTTCCCGGGTGAAAAGGTGTAGAAAAAGTTTAAGTCCTGCCTTATTCAACTAGGACCTACAAAAGTTAAGTGATTTTTCCTAAGGTCACATTAAAGTGAAAAGAGAACTACAATTTGGGTTTCTTATGTCCTAGTGAGGAGTTTTTTAATCCCTTTACCTCTACACTTTCTTCTTGAGGGTGGCAGGGGTGAAATCCACAGTGCTGCTGTATCCCGTCTTGTGCTAGGCACTACAAGTGAATGAATGATTCAGTACAATAGGGTCACTTTGGTCAACTGAGCTGTGACCTTGATTGACTTTTTAGACAGGCTTTGCTTTACTCCTTAGGGTTCCTGTTCCCCACATGCCCCCACAATTAGAAAAGCTCATCAAAAGTTGACTGTATGCCTGGCTAGACATTCATTGAAGAAAGCATTCAGTATTCTAGCAATTGTACACTGAGTACATTGTACTGATTTATGGAAATGAAAAAAAATCGTTTCTTTTTAAATAAAATATGTAGAATATTACTGAATCGCCTGAAGTGTGGTTTGCCAACACAGTAGGGGACTTCACTCTCATGCATTGATTTCAAGGACAATTTATGCATAAGTATTTAAAGAATTTATTCCAGTGAAGAGAAGAGAAAAAGTCTGACTCTGGTTGTAGTATTTCTAATGTAAAACTTCTTCTAACATATATTGTTCTTTTTTTCCTTCTACTCTTCTTACTTTTTTGGTTGATTATGTCTTTTGTTTTTATTTTATAATCATTCTTTATATGCTATCCTTATTAGCCTTTAAGCTAAGACAAATACCTAAATGAAGCCTATCAACACAGTACTTATGTATGTGTTATTCACACCTGTGATTCCCCCAGTTTTTTATAGAGAAGAGGAAAATATTTTAATTGCCTATCCTCCTGAACAAAAATTGATCATTAAAATTATTAGTTTAATGTTTTAGTGTTATGCATATTTGTATGTATGTAGTTTAGGCTGATTTGGGGAGATAATGGAGGATTAAAAGGCCTGGCATATTATAGTTTATGAGGTCATGAAGAATCAGAAATGATTGAACAACTGAACAACAACAATAACTATAATAACTATATATGTATGTGTATATATATATATATGTTATAGTAATCATTACCTATGTATATGTGTGTGTGTATATATATATATATATATATATATATATATATATATATATATATTATATATATCTCTGTATTTTTGTCCTTTACTCTTTAGCTTCCGCCAAGATTTTATGAGTAGTTTTGTTTTCTGTTTTGGAAGTTAATTTCAATTTTCCAATGTAAAAGTACAGATAAATTAGGAGATAAAATATGAAATGTTTTAGACAAGGATCATGGTATAGTCAAATCAGTCAATATTCAATAAGTATTCATTCATTAACTTATTTATTACCTGTCACTGTGGTAGATACTAGAAATACAGAACAAAACAAAACAAAACAAAACAAAAAACAGTTCTATTTCCTAAGGAACTTACATTTAAATGGGAGGGGGGATGTAAATAAGTATTTACATGCATAAAGTAAATAGGAAGAAATCTCAGAGGGGGAAATTGTAACAACAGGGCATGATTAAGAAATGACTCCTAGAGAAAGATAGGACTGAACTAAGCCTTCAAGGAAGCCAAGAAAACTAACAGGTTGGGCTGAGAGAGGCAGATCATTCAAGGCACAGGAGGTAGGCAGTGGAAAGGCATGGTACTGGGATGTTGTGATCAAGAAATAGCGAATAGGGCAGTGAGGGTAGATTGTAGAATGAATTGAGAGAAGTAAAAAAAAAAAAAAAGTTGAGAGAAGTAAGACCATTGAAAAGAAAGATAGCAGATTTTGGAGAACTTTAAGTGTCCAACAAGGACTTTACAATTTTAGTTTGATCGTGGAGATAATAAGGAGCCACTGGAGCCTATTGAGATGGTGAAGGTGGTGGAAACATAGCAAAACTTTTGTTTAAAAAAATCATGTTGGCATCTAACTGGAAGATAAATTGGAGTAGAAAGAACCTGATAGTATGAAGTATTAGAAGTCTTTTATAAGAATCTAGGCAAGAGATGATGAGGGTCAGATCTTTGACTCTTCATGTGAATAAAGAGAAAAGTGTATGTGTGTGTATGTGTGTGTGTATGAAACATACATATACTCACATAAAACACACACATATATATATATGATATAAAGGTAGAATTGAAAATATTTGGCAATGGGTTGAACATAGGGGATGTGTAATGAGTAGGAATGAATCTAGAGGTGGATTCTAAAAGCCTGGATTCTAGTTCTAACTGTTGCTTTCTTTCTAACCAGTTAAGAACATGGTAGTTTAATTATCTTGAAGTAGTTATTTAACTTATTTGAAGCTTTGGTTTTTTTTTTTAAATCTAGTAAATGAAGAAAAAAAATCTATTTTAAAGAACAAAGTTGCTGTGAAATGATATGAATTCTTCATTTGAAAACTATAGACATTCAGAAAAGATAAGATGTTTCTATTATTACAAACTGTATGAACCAGTCATTCCACAATGATAAATATATTAATGAGCAATTAACTCTTTGGGAGAAGGAAAAATCCAGAAAAGCCCTGCTCACATGAGGGCCCATCATCCTTTAACTAAGGGCTGACAATCTGAATTAACTACAAAAGATTGAAGGACAGGAAGCAGAGAAGGAAAATGAAAAGTGAGAAAGTTCTCCCCCAAAAAGCAAAAACAGAAAAATAAGAGAAATAAGCAAGGGAGACAAAAACTCACCACAACAAACAAGAGGGAAGAGAGGAAATGTATCATTTTTTTTTTAATACACAAAGGAAAACATACCTAATTTTAATCAGATCTTCTCCATTTCCCCCTTACAGCAATGTTCCGTTTGTCTGGTTAATGAGCTAAGTGATTACATATGTCATCTTCTCTGTAACTTTCCTTCAATTATCCCTGGTTTTATTGTCTTTTAGAATCTCTTGTTAAAGACACTTTATTCTTCCTGTTTGGGGTACTTCCCTACAGCCTCAATATACTAAGTTTTTTTTTCTCTGATCTCTCTACCTCAATTCTCTTCCCATTCCAATTTATCCTCCACTAACCTACCAAAGAGAATTCAATAGACTTTCTGTTACTAAATAAATTTCACTGGTTCCTATTATCTCCAACATCAAATATATGATCTTCTGCTTGAATTTTAAAGTCACCCTTCACAACCTGATTCATTTCTACCCTTCCAGTCTTATATGCTACTTCCTTCTACATATTCTGTGATTCAGGGGCACTAGCCTTCTTTCTGTTCCTTACACACAATACTCCCTTCTCCTGAAGGAACATTTTCCTCACCTACATGAATATCTGGAATGTTCTCTGTTTTCAAGTTCTGCCTTCTAGCTTCTTCCCTAGTTTGTTTCTAATTTCAGCTCAGGAAAACTATCAGGTTTTCTATATACTGGTTCCTTCTCTCTTGATATCAACTTCCATTTACACTGTATATGTCTTGGTGAATTTTTGTTTTCATATTTCTGCCCCATTAGAACATCCACTTCTTGAAGGCAGAGATTGATTTGTGCTTTACTTTCTATCTTCATTGCCTTAACAGTGCCTGGTAAATAGCAAGGACTTAATAAATGCTTGTCTTTTCTACTGTGAAGATAATGACTTCACCATTCAAAAAATTCACCCAGGACCCAAAGCTACCATGCAAATCAAGAAATTATTTTTTCCACCGCTTTATCAAAGTTTCATATGTACAATACCAACTCCATGAATGAAGCAGTTACTTTTTTCAATCTTTTGGCACGTGGCTAATTAAGACAAAGTCTACTGGGGAAAATAATAGATAGAATGTGCCTGTATATTTTTGGATTTGCAACTAGTGTTAAAGGGATTGGCCAATTTTTATTAGTTTCCCCTGGAAAATCTTATGCCCACTTTCAATCCAACCTATAGCTGCAAATAACAGGTACTCTAATTATATAAAAAAAATTTAAAGAACTATGTAATTAATAAATAAGTAATCATGGAAACAAACTACTATTATTTTTCTGTCCTCTTAATGTATTTTCATTCACAGAGGCCCATATTAGCTTCCTTCTTATGCTAACATATCAGGAAACAAATTTTTTTCATGTATTTTATGGATAGATTTATTCTCACCCTTTAAGCTATTCCCTGATATTAAAACTATCCTTTTTAGAACTTCTGTTATTCCTAGGGGTCAGTTTCTCCTGTTATTCCCAGCATTCTATTTTTTGTACTGTTTTGATGATCTCCCATTTCCTCCTACCTTGTTGCTATGTTATACGTAGGCCCCAAGACATTCTGCCTGTAATCATCTCTTTTCAGGCCCTGACAATGTCAGCTTTCTTTTCTGAAAGATGGATTTTCATTTCCCTTCCAATTCAAATGCTGTCCAGAAGTCTTTGAGTTTCCTGAAATTTCTATTAAAAATTCAGACTAGCTCAGTAATTGTTTTCATACACCACAATTTCTGCTAACAATGACTCACTCTTCAGGCCCATTTGCCGACTTTAAGGCCCAGTCAACTTCTCTGCCAACACACTCTTTCTCTCTCTCTCTCTCTCTCTCTCTCTCTCTCTCTCTCTCTCTCTCTCTCTCTCTCTCTCTCTCTCTTTCTCTATCTCTCTTTCTATCTCTCTCTTCCTCTCTTCCTCCCCATTCCCTTCTTCTTTTCCTCCCTTTCTTTCTCTTTCCTTCCCTCTCTCTCTGTCTCCCTCCCTCCCTCCCTCCTTCTCTCTCTCTCTCTCATTATATTTCTTGTCATACCAAAGAAGTATCACCTACAATCCAGACACTCCAGACCAGTCTTGGAGAAAGTAAAATGCGGCCCAATGACTGAGGATTCGTTTCCACTGAGCCCCTTGTCACCAGGTCCCACCTGCAAACTTAATTTGATCATTAGAATATATAATGGAAGCTTGGGACTTTGGATGATTAGTGAAATGAAATGTTGTTTAAATATCCTTCAGGAAATTCAGTCCAAAGTCCAGAACTAACCCTTCCCCCTCCACTTTAGGACAATAAAATACATGTCTGGAGGCCTGGGAGCAATAGGGACCAGTCACCCCAGGACATTCTTCCTAGTGGTCTGCTATCATAGGAATCTACTTAAATGTATTCTGTGAAAGAAAGTGTTCCCTTGCCAAAAGCATGCTGTAATAAGAGCTGGCTTTATGAGGGTGGAGTTACCTATATAGTACAATTTAAAAGGACCCAAGAAAAGCTCAAGCCAAAACAAATAACAAAAAACCACCCCTCCCCACCTCCACTTCCATTAATGCCTTAAATTTTGTCATCACAAATTCATTACTTTAGGTTAAATATGGCCATCTCTCTGCTGGTCCCTTTTATATACAAGTAATGGGAAAATGTGGGAGAATAGAAAAAGAAACAAGGAAAATTCCTAATACCTTAATTTGAATGAGTTTATCATATGGTTGATGGGAAAGAACTGGGCAGCCTGACTGGGTCTGGCAGGTACAGGGTGCTTAAACAGGAGGAAAGAGCACAGAATAGGAAAAATGAAACACTTAAAAACAAACAAACAAAAATATTCCAGCAGTTTCACAATTTTCTTGAGAACTTGTTCTAACGTAATTGTGGCTTAATCAGGCTTTCTATAATGTTAAAAATAAACTTTAAAAAAAATCCTCAACTCGTTGCTAGGCATTGTTCAAAGTCATATAATCACAGAATTTTAGGGTTGAAAGACATTAGAATTCATTAAATTCAACCATGAACTCTACAGAAGAATCTTCTCTATTGCATTTTTGACATGTGATCATTTAGGACAGATCTTCCAGAGAAAGGGAACTTACTCCTTTCTACCATTTGCACTTTTAAACCTTTAAATAGTCCTTGCTATTGAGTTGAAATTTTTGCTGCAACTTCCTTCCACTAGTGCTAGATTAAGTCCAATCTCTCTCTTGCTCATTCACATACTTGAAGATAACTATCTCTTTTCCTAGGTTTCCTCTTTTCCATATGAAACATTTCCAATTCCTTCAACTCATATTCATAATGAAATTGTTTCAAGTCTCTTCACTATCTTTTCATTTTTGTCCACTTTGTTTGCACATAAGAGACTCTTCAGTCAGCCATAATACATCTGAGGTTGTTCCAGAGATTTCTCTGGAGAAGAGCCAGCAACCATGTGCAATGTTATTCCCTATGGTAGATGACGGAAGGCAGGTCATCTCTGGGTGCTCTAGTTTAAAACCCTACAGGGATTCCCAAATAAACTAAACACAAAAACATGTCTGCCAATCCCTTGCCATGCTCTGAACCTCTGATCCTGACCAACTCATTTTTAGTCTTTTCAATTATTGCCTTAGCTCTGATTGATTTTAGTCTCTGCTTTCCTATATCCGTGTTGCTCTGCTATTTTAAATTGATACACTCTTTTTGCTTCTGGCCCTTTTCTGACTATTTTAACTGACTAGCTAATAGTCTTTTTGCTCAAAACTGTAGCTCAGATCCTGCCTAGCAGTCATTCAACATAGGAACAGTCTTTTCTTTTATGGACCAAGTCGATGCTTCAGTCTCATCTCTGACTCATGGCAAATCAATAACCATTAAAGTGCCTCCAGTATTCTAGGTATTTTGATGTGTTGGAAATAAAAAGGGGGGAAATAGCCTTTGCTTTTATAGAACTCATACTCCAATGGGGAAGACAACATGCAATCAATTACGTACCCAAAAAAAATTACCTGTTAAATAGATAAATTGGACATAATCAACAGAACATAGATTCTATTTGGAGGAATCAGTAAAGATTCCTCATGGAAAGAACTTTTAATTAGGATTTAAAGGAGGTCAAGATATAGAAATGAGTAGAAAGAGAATTCTAGACATGGGGTGGAAAATGTATAATTTGGAATGAGGGGAAAAAAAGGAAATCAGTGTCTTAGACTAGGGATGGGAAGGAAAGCAAGGTATAAGAAGGCAGGAAATGTAGAAAGGTTGTGAAGGGCTTTAAGACAATATAGCAGTCTTATAGGAGGGTCTTATCTAGTTTAAATTCAAGTAAGGATAATTTAAGCTATAACCTTTTCATCAGGTATTTGCCCTTAAATCTGTCCATAAGACTTCCAGAATATTTGAGAACTATAAACTATATATGTTTGAGGATCAATTCAATGTAATAGGAAAGTTTAAGTTGAAGAGAAGACTCAAGAGGAACATTAATATCTGCCTTCAAGTACTTGAAAGATTGTCAAGTAGACCCACAACAGTACCATGCTGGAGCCAGATCTTTGCCCTCTTAAGAGATGATTGTTAAAATTTTAGTGAGAGAATTTATGCCTCAGAAATCTGTAAAAACTGTAAATTGGGACTTGATTCATCATTTTTAAAAGTCATCTAAACATAATAAAGTGATAGAAAAATGTTAATAATGCAGATTAAAATTAAAAGAATATGATATTTATACCCTTCCCTGAAGTCAATTGTTATACATTTATAAACATACTCTTTCCCCAGAGGCCAGAGTTAAGAACAAAAAGTAAATGCTGAAAAAAGGAAAATTTAGGCATATATGAAAAAACAAATCCTAACAATTACAGCTATTTAAAAATGGAATGGGCTTTTTTTTTAGGAGGTAGTAAGTTTCCTCTAACTGAGGTCTTCAAGCAAAGGCTGGATGATCATCTGTGGAAAGTATTGCAATGGGGATTCATTTTTAGGTATGTTTTAGAATAGAAAAATGCTAAGTAAATCAATAATGACATTTCATGATCATTTGATTCTGTTCACACAGACCAATTTATTTCAAGAGTTGGAATTTTATATAGGATCCAGAAAGACTGACACTGAGTAAAGGATAATGCATTTTTTTTAAAAATTAATACATGTTGGTTGTTTCAAAAGTATAGCATTTGTTATTACTCCTTGAGCAGATTTTTAAATTTATGTTTTATGTTTATGTCCAATTCTTCTTTCAGAATGGTCTTTTGTCATAGATCTGTTATTTATATAAAGTCCTAAGTGACTCTGAACCCATATGACTGAGCTATTATATTCCTTTTTATTTAAAAATCCTAAAAATATTCATCTTTGTTAAGCTTCACTTCCATAACTGCATCATCAATGGAATTTTTAAAAGTAAAATTTCATTGATATCTTTTGTTTGTATGTTGCCTAGATTTTCCCCAAGCCCATTCTCTTTCCCAGAGTTATAATTATAACAGAATTTTTTGAAAGAAGAGAAAAAATTCAGCAAAACTTATCCATACTTTAAAAAAAAAAGCTGATAATGTATGTATGTAATGTTCCACAGCCATGGACTCTCCACTTCTGTTAAAGGGTAGAGGGAAGTACCTTTGGGACCATGTTTGCTCATTGTAACTTACTACAATGGTTTTATTAGAATATTCCTAGTGTTCCTCTTTCTTTTTCATCTTTCCCCTAGTGCACATATCCATACTAAAGGTTGATTATTGGTATTTTCTTGCTTTAAATGGAGTTCATAATTCTTTCTGCTGAGAATAAAATTTGGTCTCTGAATAAAACACTTTTGACTTTTTCTACACTGCCAAAATGTGAAGTCTTGCGGTTAGATATTTTGGAAAACTGGCAGGTTTTGTTTACATATTGTGGTCTGTCTCCAAATTTATCCCACATCCCACACCCCACAAGTCTAGGACCCCTTCCAATGTAATTGCTGTGGGACAAGTGCAAGGCAAAGGCTTCCTTGCAGTTACCAAATCACTTCCATGTCCAAATCAGATGACAAGGCATTCTAGGGGAGCAGCCTCTACATCCTTGTGAAAGAAAAGCCAAGCTCTAGAAGTACCCAAATCTAATTTACTCAACAAATGAGAACCTTCTCTCTGGTAGATTTAATGAAGAAGAAAATTATTTTTTTTCAACTTTCATAATAACTTGGCAATTGCTCTTAGCCTTTCACCTGAAAACAATTTATACATGCAGAACCCAATTCTTCCCAATATCCTTAGGGAATGCCAGTAGCATGCATGCTTCCACAGTCTGGCTTGTTGGCAGCAGCTCCACACCCACTGCAATGTTTCTACAATTCACACACAAGCGTGACTTGAAGGTTGAATTGCAGAGGTTTTTCTTTGCTAGGGAAAGAGGAATATTCTAGGCCTATAGCTACTATATTTTCTCCAGATGGAGTATTCTACTGGGAGTACTAGAAGATTATAATCTTTGGCTTTGAACTGAACTCAGTTGAATACTACAATGGTGAGTTGTATTCACTAGCAAATTTCAGTTTTTACTTGTTTAAGAAACAAAACAATATATTGAGATTGGCCTATAATAAATTTATAATTTGCTTGGGATATCTTCAACTAGCATGCACAAACTCTCTCATATTTTACTGGTCAAGAAATACAGGGTAATGAAAAGGACTTAGGAAAGGTGCATTAATATTTTTGTACTAAGGCTTTGTTGCACATGCCCTAATCTCTTAAAATAGAGACACCCATGTGAGAAGCAGCAGGGATCTGCTTCACAGAGAAGACATCCTATATTCTACTCCCACATAGGTGACAGCAGACTTTCATTGTCTATTTAGCTAGAACTGCCTGTGTCTTTAAAAATACCAGGTTATGAGTATATTCTTATTTTCTTTCTCATAGCATTCAGGGAATGAAGACCCTACTCACCTGACCTTTAAGCACCATACAATGAGTTGGATGTGGGGAAAAGGCTACCTTCTCTTATCTGCTTTATGGGGATGGTAGCCCAGTAATGGGGTTTGAAGTTTTACCTGTTTGTTTTTTTTTGTTTGTTTGTTTTTGTTTTTGTTTTGTTTTGTTTTGTTTTGTTTTTCTGTTTTTTGTCTTTTTAACTTTTAACTACAGGGGAGGTAATCCCTGGACTCAAAAGGTAGAGCCACAGTGACCTTGCCTGTAGGATTCCAGTTCCAGGCAGATGTTGCTGCCAGCCCAGAAGAGAAATGCCAAGAAGCTAGGGTGCTGAGACTTGAGCTCAGTGTAGAGCTTTGGATCTGGAACTTGATGGGACCATGCTATATAGGAATTGAGTTAAACTAAGGATCTAATCCTCTCTTACATCTCCAGAAACTAAGATATAAAGCAGAATATCATCCCTACTCTCTAGATTTGTGAGTAATATTCATATGTTTGTTTTTTACTATACCTTTGAAGTAAATATTTCCTTGTAAAAGCTAATTTGGCTCTTAGGTGGTTAAATGGAACTAAACTAAACTGTCTTGTGGTTTGTTTTTTTTTTCATCCCTATCCAATTCTTCAAGACCCCACTTAAGCTTTTCTTGGCAAAGATACTGGAAAGATTTGCCCTTTCTTTCTCCAGCTCATTTTACAGTGTAGGAACTAAGACAAACAGGGTTAAGTGACTTATCCAGGGCTGCCCATCTTGTAAGTGTTTGAAGACAGATTTGAACTCACAAAGAGAAATTTTCCTAACTCCTGGCCTGATACACCATCCATAATACCACCAAGTGGAACAAGTAGGCTTCAGGGGCCCATAAAAATTAGGAAATGCAATCTGTGGGTATTTGAATCAATGGTAAGGAGTATGCATTACCAAGTTCCCTAAAAGATTCCAATGAACCTTGAAGAAATAAAAAGTAGAATAGCTGGCTTTTAGACTGTGGGAGGTCCCAAAGATCATTATTACATTTATATTAGTTTGAGGGAAAAGGAAATTTAGTCTAGCAAGGAAAGGACTGATAAAGGAGGAAAAGACAGAAAGGCCATATATATGTACATTAAGCAAAATGTTTTAGATTATCTTCACATACTATCCTATTCCCCTTATTATATAAAACAAATCAATAATCATTTTTTACAAAAGTACCCGTAAGAGAGAGGTAGAGAAGAGTAATATGAATAGAAAGCTGATCCAGGAGTCAAGAAATCAATTTCTACCTGCCCTCTGACACATACTACTGTGTGATCCTAAAGTTTCCAGTGTAAAGTCTGCCAGGAAAACTATCTTAAGATTTTTAAGTTATAGAAAAGGCATTGATCTCTGCATTTTTAGAGGAAGTTCCTCTAAATTCTGATAGAATTGTATTTATTAATATGGAATAATAATCTTATAGCCAGTCTGCTAACATTTACCATATACTTTTTCATAGCCCTTTGGGCAATCTTCAACTTCAACTTTTTGGAGATGATAGTGTTCCTTGACTAGAAGAATATTGGTGCTAAAAAGTAGGGTTTATTTTAGGGAGAAACTTGGGATAAATAGTTTGAAAGATATTATTAAAGAAATAAGTGACCAAAAAATTATTTTGGTTACATAGTGAAAGTTAGGGCAAAGTGGTGGGCAGCCTTTTGCTCCATTGATATTTTTAGGATATCAAGAACTCAACAAAACTTCCCATTTCCACTCTTTCTTCAGTATTTTGGGTGTTTTGTCTATGGTGTCTATGGTGAATTTATGGGTTGATCAGAATTAGATATGTTGGATGGATATGGACGGGATATTATTTGAATCATTGGAGTAGACAACCTTATTGATGGAATCACAGATCCACTCACTGAGTACAGGAATAGTGCTTACCAACAATAATGCATAATATGTTTGGTGGATCTATCCAGAATTTTAAGAGGTGATTTAGGTTTTCCAAACATAGTGCATTTGGATGAGAAGGTTTTCTGCCTTTGGAGTTCTTGGGAAGACACTTGGAACTGATCAATGCCGCTGAAATCTTATATCATGGAATGTTAGAAGAGAGGCTTTATCCTCCCTTCTATTGGGATTTGGGCAAATCATACTTTCTTTGTAGATGTAAAACTGCCCACACAATTAAACATGTGGCAATGATCAAAGGCATGAGATGCAGGGAGCAAAGATGACTTGGGTGAAAATTTTTCTGATAATTTCAAATTAACTGAAGAAGAGAGTTTTTCGTTTCATTATCATTACAAAGTATTTTGTCACACATAATCCCATTTGATTCTCAAAAATTTACTCTTGTATATGTAGTATAAATATTATTACTCTTATTTTATAGAAGGCTGAGAGGTTAGGTAACATCCAAGATAAGGAATTGGAACTCAGGTCTTCCAGTTCTAGACGCAGGACTCATTTCATGACATCAGACTACTCAACTGTTTGATTTTGCAGTTGTTAAAAATATGTCATTGTTCATCATGCTTGATTATTTGTCTCCAAAGTCTAAGTTTGCCTTTAAGCAATTAAAAAGTGTTTGGCAGAATTTGTCTACTGCTTTCAAAATTAAAAATAATTACCTCAACACAAATAAAAACATATATTTTGTGGAATAAAGTAGAAAAAATGTAAATATGAGAAAGAAGTCCAAAATAATAAAATTTATTGGTTTTCTTAAAAAATATGGTTAAAAATCAGTTCCAATAGAGGAGTAATGAATTGAACCAGCTACATCCAGTGAAAGAAATCTGGGATATGACTATGAACCACTACATAGAATTCCCAATCCCTCTATTTTTGTCTGCCTGCATTTCTGATTTCCTTCACAGGCTAATTGTACACTATTTCAAAGTCTGATTCTTTTTGTACAGCAAAACAACTGTTTGTACATGTATCCATATATTGTATTTAATTTATACTTTAACATATTTAACATGTATTGGTCAACTTGCCATCTGGGAGAGTGGGGAGGGGAAAGGAGGGGAAAAATTGGAACAAAAGGTTTGGCAATTATCAAAGTTGTAAAATTACCCATGCATATATCTGGTAAATAAAAACTATAATAAAAAACATGGTTAAGAAATAAAATAATGAATCAGTGGAATAAATTAAGTGCAAAAGACAGTAGTAAATGATTATAATAATTTACTTTGATTTGTTTAATTGATTGCTTAGCCTAAAAATCCCAGCTTCTAAGATAAAAACTCACTATTTGAAAAAATGCTTAGAAGATTGAAAAATAATATGGCAGAAATTAGGCATAGAGCAACATCTCACAAAATATACTAAGATATATCATGGATACATGGATATATGATTTACATATGAAGGTTAATACCACAAGCAAATTAGGATAACAAGGAATAATTTACCTATCAGACCTATGGAAAAGGGAAGAATTTATGACTGAATAAGAGATAGACAATACTATGAAATGCAAAATGGATAATTTTTATTACATAAAAACAATTAAAAATTTCTTGCACAAAGGCAATGTAACCAAGATTAGAAGGAAAGCAGAAAGCTAGGAAACAATTTTTATGACTGGTGTTTTTGATAAAGGCCTCATTTCTCAAATATATTGAGAATTGAGTCAAATTCACAAAAAAAACCCACAAGTCATTCCTCAATTGATAAATTGACAAAGTATATGAACAGGCAGTTTTTAGATGAAGAAATTAAAGGTAATATTTTATGTAAAATGAAAAAAATGTTCTAAATCACTATTGATTAGAGAAATACATATTATTAAAATAATTCTGAGGTATCATGTCATACTTGTAAGATTGGCTAATATGATAGAAAAAGAAAATGATAAAAAATTGAAAAGATGTGGAAGTTATATATATATATATATATATGTATATAAGTTATATATATATGTATATATATATATATATATATGTATATATATATATATATACATATATATATATATATGCATAGTGGAGATATGAACTGATTCAAATATTCTGGAGTGCAATTTGGAGATATGCCCAAAGTGCTAAAAAATTATGTATACCCTTTGAGCAAGCTTGTATTGAGAGCTTGTATCTGAAAGAGATAATAATAAATGGAAAGGACCACATGTACAAAAATATTGATAGCAGCATTTTTGTGGTAACAAATAATTGACTTTGAGAGGATGCCTATAAATTGGGCAATGACTGGACAAGATGTGTTATATGAATGTAATGGAATACTATTGTGATATAAGAGCAGGCAGATTTCAGAAAATCTTCAAAAAACTTAGATGAATTGATACTTAGTGAAGTAAAAAGAATCAGGAGAACATTGTACATTGTAACACTGTGTAATGATCAACAATGATAGATGAGCTCTTCTGAACAATACAATGATACAAGATCATTCCAAAAGACTCATGATGAAATATGTTATTCACATTCAAAGAAAGAACTATGGAGTTTAAATGAAGATTAAAACATTATTTTAACTTTTTTTCTTTCTTGTTATTGTTTACTTTGTTCTAATTCTTCTTTCACAAAATGATTAATGCAGAAATATGCTTAATGTAATCATGCATAACCTATGTCAGATTATTTGCCACCTTGAAGTGGGGAAAGAGGAAGGGAAGGAGAAAGAAAAAAAGTGGATTTGAAAATCTTATAAAAACAAATGTTGAAAACTATCTTTACATGTAATAGGGGAAAATATTATTTAGTGGGGAAAAATAAAAATAAAAAAGAAGCCTAACATAAGAGTAACTTCGGTTCATTTTTCTGGTTTTGAAATAAAATTTGAATTTATAACAAATTGTCTTGAAAATTAATTACAAATGAAATATTTCATGTGTATTGCATTTTGCTCTATAATCCCAAATTTAAGATCTATAGAATCTTTTTTATTTATAAATTTTAAGTTTACGTATTTTTTACTTTTCAGACTGTACTATCTAAACTAACTAAAGTTCCTTTGACACTATGAGATTCATGCCCCTAAATTGAAGGAAGAATATGCAGCAATTGTATTAATTACAATAGTGTTATTGTGCAAATCAAAAAAGCATCTCATTGACTTTTGCCTGGTGGGTTAACATTTACATGTTCTTTGTTACTTGACTACTGAACTCAAGGAAATATTAATTAGTTTCATATTAGTTTTGCTTCTCAATATATGTCTCCCAAATGTAATAGTACAAAAAAAATACTTACATTTGTATACTTTATCTTGCATAGTATATATACTATATACTGTAGATTTCAGATTAACCAGATAGTTTTAATTTTTTTCTTCCCTGGGTCTTATAAAATACTGTTGTATCTGTCTTATAATCTCATATTTCATTCTGCACTATAAATATTACATAATTATGGCATATTTTTATGATAATCTCCTTGAAAATGTCATTTCACAAAAGCAAGAAAACAAAAATAACAAAACTGCAAGAAAAATACTTTGATACTTGTACACTTTGATAGATAGATGTTTCTTCTATAATGGATATTTCCATCATTGGTATAAACATCTTATTCTTGTCTATGTATTGCTATTCATTCTCTGTAGAAGATCCATTCTAGTGCATTTCAATTATCTTTTAGGGCAATTAGGTGGAGCAGTGGATTGAGTGTCATACTTGGAGTCAGAAAGACTCATCTTCTAAAATTTGTATCTGGCTTCAGACCCTTACTAGCTATTTTACCCTGGGCAAGTCATTTTCTCCATCTGTAAAATGAGCTGGAAAAGGAAAAAGAAACTTCAATATCTTTGCCAGAAAACCTCAAATGGGGTCACAAAGAGTTAAATACAATTAAAAATGACTAACATCATAATGCACAGATATTTAAGGTTTTTTTTGCTTATTTTCCCTTTTAAAGTCACTAGGGAAATTTTAAAAGCCAATAATGAATACTTTAGAATTTTGGTCTTAGTCTTAAATTCTAAAGCCTTCCTTTAAATCTTTTTTTAAACTGTGATCTTTTTTTCTAAATATTACACTTAACTATCAAACTGTGCATACCCTTTGACCCAGCAGCGCTACTACTGGGATTATATCCCAAAGAAATACTAAAGAGCGGAAAGAGACATATATGTGCCAAAATGTTTCTGGCAGCTCTTTTTGTTGTAGCTAGAAACTGGAAGATGAATGGATGTCCATCAGTTGGAGAATGGTTGGGTAAATTGTGGTATATGAAGGTTATGGAATATTATTGCTCTGTAAGAAATGACCAGCAGGAGGAATACAGAGAGGCTTGGAGAGACTTAAATCAACTGATGCTGAGTGAAATGAGCAGAACCAGAAGATCACTGTACACTTCAACAACAATACTGTATGAGGATGTATTCTGATGGAGGTGGAAATCTTCAACATAGGGAAGATCCAACTCACTTCCAGTTGATCAATGATGGACAGAGGTAGCTACACCCAGAGAAGAAACACTGGGAAGTGAATGTAAATTGTTAGCACTGATATCTGTCTGCCCAGGTTGCATGTACCTTCGGATTCTAATGTTTATTGTGCAACAAGAAAATGATATTCGCACACATGTATTGTACCTAGACTATATTGTAACACATGTGAAATGTACGGGATTGCCTGTCATCGGGGGGAGGGAATGGAGGGAGGGGGGGATAATTTGGAAAAATGAATACAAGGGATAATATTATAAATATATATATATATATAATAAAAAATTAAAAAATAAATAAATAAAAATAAATATTACACTTAACAAAGGTTTTTGTTGTTGTTTGTTTAACCATTTCTGCCATTTCAACTCTTCTTGACTTCATGTGGGGTTTTCTTGACAAAAATACTGAATAGGAACCTGAGGCAAACAGAGTTAAATGACTTTACATAGATAATAAGTGTCTGAGGCTCAGGATAATGAGGCTTTCTAACTTCAGATCTAATACTCCATCCATAAATCTTCCCTTCAAAAACTGGAAGTGGGGGGGAAGGGATGATATATCTATAATAGTGCACTCCTTTCTTTATATCTTGTGGGTACCAGTAAAACTCTTGGGTTGTCCATTATGCCTTGTTTTTTCTCTGGGATAAGTCCATCTTTTTTTTTCTGATCATACATACATTTGATTAAATCACACACACACACACACACACACACACACATATATATATATATATATATATATATATATATATATATATATATATATATATATATATCTTTCCTTATCCTATAGATTGTTATAGGTGATATGCTGACACCTCTTTATTTTTTTTTACTTTTTTTAATCATAGCCTTTTATTTACAAGATATATGCATGGGTAATTTTTCAGCATTGACAGTTGCAAAACCTTTTCTTCCAATTTTCCCCTCCTTTCCCCCATCCTCTCCCCCAGATGGCAGGTAGACATATTAAATATGTTTAAGGTTATGCTAAATACAATATATGTATACATGTCCATATAGTTATTTTGCTGCACAAAAAGAATCAGACTTTGAAATAGTGTACAATAACCTGTGAAGGAAATAAAAAATGCAGGCAGACAAAAATAGAGGGATCGGGGATTCTATGTAGTGGTTCACACTCATTTCCCTGAGTTCTTTCGCTGGGTGTAACTGGTTCAATTCATTACTGTTTTATTGGAGCTGATTTGATTCATCTCATTGTTGAAGAGGGCCACGTCCATCAGAATTGATCATCATATAGTGCTGTTGTTGAAGTCTATGATGATCTCCTGATTCTGCTCAATTTGCTCAACATCAGTTCATGTAAGTCTCTCCAGGTCTTTCTGAAATCATCTTGCTGGTCATTTCTTACAGCACAGTAATATTCCATAATATTCATATACCACAATTTATTCAGCCATTCTTCAATTGATGGGCATCCACTCAGTTTCCAGTTTCTGGCCACTACAAAGAGGGCTGCCACAAACATTCTTCCACATACAGGTCCCTTTCCCTTCTTTAAGATCTCTTTGGGATATAAGTCTAGTAGTAACACTGCTGGATCAAAAGGTATGCACAGTTTGATGATTTTTTGAGCATAGTTCCAAATTGTTCTCCAGAATGGCTGGACATATTCACAATTCCATCAACAATGTATCAGTGTCCCCATTTTCCCATATCCCCTCTAACATTTCACATTATCTTTCCCTGTCATTCTAGCCAATCTGACAGGTGTGTAGCTGACACCTCTTTATGAAGACATCTTTGCTTGGAGTCACCTGCAGTTTGGTCCTTCTGAGATCTTATTTTATGATTGATAGTCATATAACTCACCGGGATAATGTAGGTATTGAAATTAATGTATACAACAAACACAATTGCATTACTGATAAACTAACAGGATTACCAATCCAACAGCATATCGTAATCTTGGCAATATCTATATTTTCAGCCACTTTGTTTTTCTAATGTGAATAGTTAGTGTGATCAATTTTTAAACTGCTTATAGATGTCAATATAATGACTACAATAGAAGCATTTGGAGGACTTGACCATTGAATTGGCCTGGTCATAGAATCTCTTTCTATTTAGATTCTATATAGCATATCTTTTAACATATTGGAGTATAGAGAGCATGCATTTTTCCTCTCATTTTCTATTAATATTTAGCAAATTGTGAATAAAGTTATGTCTGCTGTTGTAGGCTTGATTATACACAGCAATGTTCTCTTGGTTTTGCTCAGTTTGATTACAATCAGTTCATTTAAGTCTTTCCAAGTTTTCCTGAAATCAGCCTACTCATCATTTCTTATAGAACACTTATTCAGTCATTCTCCAACTGATGGGGATCCACTCCATTTCCAGTTCCTTGACCACTACAAAAAGGGGTACTACAAATGTTCTGAACATGTGGGTCCATTTTTAATGATCTCTTTGAGATACAGATCTAGTAGAGACACTGCTGGATCAAAGGGTTTGGACATAATTTGTCCTTTATTTTCAAAGAGTACCAGTGACATTTTTGATAATGTCTTAACTCGAACATGAATTGGACTTAAGTGAGGCAGAGTATTACAAGGTTGTCAGTCTCACTTTCTCCTCCAGATTCATGGAAGTTGAGTGACAAGACAAAAATCAGGATTGAAATGGCATGGGATATAATCAGATGACTCTGGCATCTTTGATGTCTGACCAAGCTCTAAGAGCTCCACATTGCTTGTTTCATCTGTCTTAATGATTATAGACCCATGGACCCATTTCAATGTGCATGTGAAATGGAGAATTTGTGGAAAGTCTCTACATGCTTGGGGTACACATGCCCTTAACTCACAAGCAATTTTACCCTAGATTACCCTCAACCTTGTTTAACTCATCTGCCAAGAAAATTTACCAAGTGTGACTGCTGAACATTCTGCTCCTTCTTGGAATCACATGTAAGTTAGGTGACAGGTAGACACCGAAGATGAGCAGCCCTGAAAGGGGCTTAGTAAGGATTCATACCAGGGCTGCTACTTTTCTTGAATATCTCATATACTCTAGCATAAATAATTATAGTAACACTAACAGGTATGTTCTCTTTTGTGTCCATTTGTTTTAAACTTTCAAATTCATCTATAAAAACTGTAGGTGGTAGGTTTAGTTGAATCTCATGCTAAGCTATCTGTAGTCTTGTTTTCCAAACATCAAATACTTTTTATTGTCTTGTGAGGCAATATTGATACTTCTTCAGTTATCTTCCTTTGTAATGTACTGCAAATTAGTTTGCCCTCTACATGCTATTGCTACAGAAAGATCTGAGTTTGAATCCTGCCAAAGACTCAAACTGTATAATCCTGAATAAGTCACTTATCTTTTCTGTCTCTCAATTTATCTATTAAATGAGGTTATTGTACTTGATAGCCTCTCAGATTCCTTCCAGCTCTAAATCTAAATGGTCCTATGCTGAATAAATAACCTGGCTAGCTAATTCTCAAATGAATCTATATTTGGAGCTTTTATTTCCTGCTTATTAAGATATAATCAGTTTTAATCTTTGTAATATTGTTTGGTGATTGCTATTTATAAACGTTTACAGTAATTCATCTTGAAGGAAGTCTTCATAATGGGTAGGTATTAGGTTACTAAACAACCTATAAGCTTCTTTCATACCTTGACCCTGAAATTTTCCATTCATTAAAATATAGGTGCCTTTAGTTAGGAGGATTCAAGTTTTTGTTGGCCAAAATATAGCAGCAAAGCAACCAGACTTTTCTATTGATAGATACACATAATAGACAAAGATATGGCTAAGTGGGTAGAAAAAGATTATGACCTTGCCTCCTTAGATTAGTCTTTGTCCTGGCTCAGATTTATTTGCATGCAAAACTAAAGAGGATCTAGAGAAAGCCAGATCCCACATTATAGAGTTACCTTAAATTAAAAAACAAGCAAACAAACCAAAAAACCCCCAAAAAACAAACAAAACAAAACAAAACAAAACAAAACAACAACAACAACAGCAAAAAAATAACTTTGGTTGTTGCACAAACATAAATAGAATGACAATATTACCTGAGGTCACTCTTCCCGACTTTTTTTTTTTTTTAGCAGAATGAAATGTTCTCAAGCTATCCTTACCTGAGAGAGGATGCAACCATTGTAGTCTATTAGACTAGAGTCAAAATGGCTTAGGTGATCCTAAAGAGATGAGATGAGATGAAAAGCTGATAGTAAAGAACAATACCCAGCAAAGGGTAGTAAACAGAATAGTAGGAGAGTTTATATGCTCAGTTGTCATTATGAAAGGGAGATAAGGGAATGCACTAGCAGAACAGCATAAACATCAGAGACACTATACCAATGAGGAAAAAGTTGAGAGCAACATATTAACATCATTAGAAAATATCAGAAATCCTGTGGTATTGGAGATATGGTTGCTCTGCTATATGCACTGGCCACATTCTTTCCTTCCAAATGTACTTCCTGCCTTATGCATGATTCATATATGCGCTCAATTTCTTCACTGGTGGTGTTTGTATTTGTGGGAAAATATACCCTAGGTTCATGGAAAGACTGTTTTATTGAAACTTTTTATTTGTATGCTATTTTATTAAGTGTTTTGCCTTTGAAATAATTGTGTCCTCTGGCTGACTAAAGAAAATATAATCACATGGTAGAGGTTCATGAACTATGGTTTTGAATGGATATAGAACCACAGAGCATCTTGAAACTGGGGTACTATTCTAGATGTCTCACGTGTGTGTGAGTTATGCTCCAGGTGCTTTATTAGTCTTAAATTTTTCATTCAATTCTTCTACCTCATTTTTTGGGGGGAAACAAATATAGGCCCATAAGCTGTGAGTTTTTTTAAGGTGGTCATGATTATGATTGTTGTAGGTACTTCAAGGTGAGATGACCAACTATTTCATAAAATGTTTATTGTTGCCTTTAGGAACACTATGAAACCTCTAGTCTCTGGTACTGGAGAAGGCTGAGGTAAACAGATTGCTCGAATGAGGGAGATATGAATGTAGTAAAAACTGAGGGCTTGTTCTCAATCCAGCACTTATATGGTGAGTCTATGAGAACAGAAGGCCCCTAGGCTTCCCAGGGATGGATAAACTGGCTCAAGTGTGGAAAGGGAAGGGGTCAGAATTTCTGTGGATGACTGGGTTGATGAGTGACCATTACAGTTTCAGTGTGGCTGAGATAGAGTGAGCCAGTCATTAAAACAAATAGACAACCATAATTCAATTTGCTTTCATTAGAGTCAGTTTTGCCATATAAAGGAAAAGGAGTCAGAAAAATATGAGTTAAAGTTCTGCTTCTAAACTCTCAGTGTGCTTGAGAACTATCTAAGCCTATAAGTTGCTGAGAAAGATACCTATACTGGTAGAAAGAGCTTCCTCACATGGAAGCTCTTTATGCCAATAAAATCAGTCACAGAGCCAGTATATGTCAGAGGTAAGATATAAAGCCAGTTCTTTCTTACTTTTTAGAAAGTGTTCTTTAAATTATGTCACAGTTACACGTGTGTGTACATATGTGTATACATACACTGATACATATATACATCTGTGCATATGTATGCAAATGCATGCACATATTTTTGTATAAAAATAACATATGGTCTTGGGTAATATATAATTTGTATATAGATATTTGGTTGCAAATAATATATGAATGCATATATATGTACATATATGCTTGGTCTTGATCCTACACTAATCACATTTATGCTTCTGCCTTAGAAGCTGTCTACATTTCTTGATTTTGCACTGCTGTTCTTTCTCTATGTATCACTAGACCTTTGACTGCCAAAGAAACAAAATTTAGAGGCAGCTTTCAACCCTATCATCCATGAAATCTTTGCCTGCATAGATAGTTTTCAAATACAGGTTTCTACATGGCTCCAGTCTTCTTGGGGCTGACTGTCAGTCCATAGAGCAGTGCTGACATTGCACAGTGATTCACCATTTGTTGTGCCTTTTCTTGGGTGTGCTCTTTCAGAGTACAGTGATTTCTGAATGATTCTCTCAAGGTCTTATTATGAATGCCTCTGGCAAATATTGAGTTGGAAGAGTTTCCCAGAATGATATAAAAGTATCAATAGTAAAAATGATTGCAGTTTTCATGAATAACTCTGTTTTTCCTCTTTATTCACCAAATAGGAATGCAGTTTTGCTGCAAAATTGTTTGGAAATCGGAGCAATGATTGAAATGAAACATTCATGATGAGAACATGAAAATAGGCTCTTGACATTTGACTTGATTTTATAACATTGTTTACATTGTGATCTTTTAAATAATTTCATTGCTACATTTTACATATGTCACATTCATTTTCCAAAATGCCCCTCCTTTTATATAAAAAGCCACCAGAATAATTTAAAAAGGAAGTAAAAAAACCCAATTCATTGAAACCTAGCAATATTTCAATAAAGTCTGAGAATATATTCTATATTCTACCTTCATAGTCTTCCACTTCTGCAAGGAAAGGAGAATGGAATATTTTACCATTTCTTCTCTGCAGCTAACATTGTTCCTCATAAATATACAATAGTCAGTTTCGATTTTTGTATTTGATATTGTTCTTTTCATTCAGATAGATATAGATATATAGACTTTTATGTTTTCTTGGCTCTGCTTGTTAGACTTTATATTAATTAATATAAATCCTCTCATATCTTGCTTTATTCTTCACTTCCATCATAAATTCAATAATATTCCATTACATTCATTTTGCATAATTTGTTTAACCAATCTCACTTCTTTGTTATTACAAAAAATGTTTTTTTAAATAAATATTTTGTTAACATTTTGGATGATTCTTACTTTCTTTTCTATTTTTATTTTATTAAAAAAAGGAAAACAAAACATAACAGAACACTGTTGTGTACCTAGCAGATTATCAAGGAGGATACAAAATATATAAGAATAAATTACCAGTTCAGGAAAGAATATAAAATTATAGAAGAAATTATATTCATAAGTGTCCATCTTTTATTTCCTTGTTGATTGTTCTTTTGTTCTCTGTTAGGCACTTTTAAAAAATTATTTCCCTCCCTTTCATTCCTTCATCTTCCACCTTTCTAAACAAGCTATAGTTAAGCAAGAATGTATTTATGTGCACATATATAAATACACACAGATCTTTCCTATTCCTGCTAATTCTTTGTTTTAATTCTGCTCCTTAACTTGTCTTGCTATTACTTAACCACCTTCCACTCATGGAACTTTCCCTTGCCTTCTTCCCCCACCCTTTGTTTCTCCCTTCATCCACCCCTCCACCCACTCATTTCTTTATAGATCTTAGAGGGGGTTATATACTTTATGGTATATAAGTTTATTATATGAGTCTATTTAATACATTCTGGATGTGAATAGGTTTTCAGAACTATGAATCCTCCTCCCCCCTCTAATGCCTCTGTGTTTATTTTTCCTTTGCACCTCATTTATATAACACAATTACTATTTTTACCTTAACTTTACCCCAATCTTTCTTTTGAGCTGTTGCATTGTTGTCAATATTAAGCATATGCTATAAATTTCCCATGTTTAAAAGAAATAAACAATGTATCTATGTTGATTTCCTTGAAATTGGCTCTCATATGTAAAATTTTCTATTAATTCAGGTTTGATTGAAAGAAAGTCCTGAAAATTTGCAAGTTCATTGAATGACCTTTGTTTTTCATTCAATATTATAGATTATTCTGGATATGATACTTTGGGCACAGGCCTAGGTTTTTTTGATTGTTGGTAGATATTATTCCAGGACCTGTGGTTTTTTATTGGGGCTGCTAAGTTCTGTACAATTCTAATTGTAGCTCCAGCATATTTGAATTGTCTTTTACTTGTTTCTTGCAAAATTTTCTCTTTGATCTGGAAGTTTTGAAATTTGTCAATAATGTTGCTATTGATTTCCACAAAGGATCTCTGAGGCAAAAATGTGTTCTATTTGTGAGGGAAATCTGGAAAACTTGAAATTTATGGAACTACTCCACCTAAGAATCTTCATTTCTTTTATTTTTTCTCTTTTTGAGGTCTTTGGGATGTCCTTGGGATATTTAGCAGTGAGGTCAAATGTCATGGATATATTGTACCTTAGCAATTGTCTTTTTCTTTCTTCTTCCCAGTAAATCTATAAAAAATATCTATTAACAACTTACTAAGTGCTAAACACTATGTTAAACTCCAGGTATACAAAGAAAGACAAAAACCAACGCCTGCTTTCAAGGATCATGCAATGTAATAAGGGAGACAGAAGGCAAATAACTGTTTACAAATATTTATCATATATAATGTATATGTAACCCATGCAAATATAGCTATATTTAATTCTTCTTACATGGAGATTCTCTTAAGGGATCTTATCACATGGTCAGTTTATGGGACATAAAGCCCACTATATCTCCTACCAGGTAGGTGAAAGGAACCTGCTTTGATTGACTGCCTGTGTCTTTCAATTGCGAGACTGAACCATTCACCTTTTTTTTTTTTTACTTTTCTCTTTATTCTGCTTTCTCTTCTTCTTCTATTTTTCCTTCCACTGCCACATTTTCCTTCTACTATACTCTTTTTTTTGTGAATGATCTTATGTGCTAAGACCAACAAGTAATTCCAGGTATTCATAACATGAACTAAGTGTGTCATGAACTAATAGTGAGAGGGAAAGGATTATCCTTCCCCTGATCCATTTCTTTTACTCTGGCTCCTAGAAATATATTTTCTCTGTTCTTTGTATTAGAGGTGATCCCTATGGAACCTGAGCCACTGTAAACTTGAACCCAAGATTGCAGGTTGGTCCTAGCATGGAAGCCCTAAGAAGCCATGGTGCCTGAGATTTTAAACTTGAGCCAGCAGAGATCTTTTGCACTTGGAATTAGGACTATGCTCTATAGAAACAGATTAAACTATGAATATAATCTTTTCTCTCTCCTTTGAGACTGAGGTAGAACAAGAAAGAAGAGAAAGATTATTCTGCTCACCTTTTGGGGAGAAGAGTGAAATATAAATTACCCAAGCTTTCAGGCAGAGCAGCTCAGGATAGTTTGTGTTTCATATATGATATATATATATATATATATATATATATATATATATATATATATATATATATATATATATATATATATATATAATTAGGTAAGGGAGTGGTGGCACTCTTGGCAGTAATAAAAAAGTTAGAGTTTGGGGGAAAGATATGTTAAGTTTTAGAAATGTTAAATTTAAAATGTCTAAGAGACATCCATTTTGAGTTTTCACCAGGCAGTTCATGGTTGGGGATTGGATGTTGGGAGAGAGCAGTGATATGCTGGTAAATATTTAGCAACTTCTCTCTAAATGGAAAATATATATACAACACAGGTTTAAGCTCAATCTGAATTATTAACATTATGCCCATTATTTTCTCAAATTTAGACCATCAACAAAAATAATACATCAGGCTTGATTTGTAACATTTGCTGATTTCCAAGGTGTAAGTGTACAAACTAAAAATTTAATAAATGATTCTTGTGAACTGGACTGAGTTGGCCTCCATTATGTCCCTGGGAGAAAATTTTGGCCTAGATTAGAATTTCTAAAATTCAACTATATAGAGATGATATTTGAGCCCATAGTAGATGAGCAGTTTACCAAATTAAATAGTAGAGAGGGAGAATTCATTTAAAGATTTCAGTGAACTCCCACTAATATTGGCATGAGCTGGAGAAAGACTCAATAAAGGAGAAATAAGAGGAGTAGTCAGACAAATAGCAGTGAAATCAAGTAAAATCCAAGAGAGAAATAACAGAAACAGAAGAGAATATCAGGAAAAAGAAGGTAGACAGTATCAAAGGCTAAGCAGGATGAGGACTAAGAAAAGATCATTGTATTTGGCAATTAAAAAGCCATTAGTAACTTTTGAAGGAGTGAATTAATTGAATGATGCCATCAAATATCAATCTGTGAAGAGTTAATAAGAGAGAGGAAAAGAAGAGGAAGCGTCTATTATAGAGGGTCTTTTTAAGGAGTTCAGCCTTAAAGAGGAGAGACACAGATTGACAAATTAGCTTGGATGGATGAATGAAGTGAAGGTTTTTTGAGAATGGAAGAGAAATGGCATATTTATACTCAGTAATAAAGCAGGTAGTAGACATGGAGAAACTGAAGATTAATCAGAAGATCAGAATCATAGAATGAGCAGTGTGCTAGAGAAAATAAGAAGTATTTCTTGTGCATGTAGAAGAGGTTCATCTTGGCATTGAAAAGGGCATGTGAAAAATGAGTAAAGGAGCAGATATTGGAAGAAGGCATCTAAGGGATTTCAGATGAAAAAAAAGGAAGGGAGAACAGGAAGTTCTTGGATTCCCTAATTTTTTCATTTAAATATGACATATTTCCTCAGGTGAGAAGATGGGGAGAGCAGAGGAAGAGATCTGAGTAAAAATGAAAAAGTGAGTGATGAGTAGAATAGTGTACTTTTTATACTTTACTTAGAATGATAAAAGGATGACCTTGCTGCAATGAAGGCCCAGGTGGGAGTCTGTAAAATAAATTTCTAGTAGACCTAGTAAGCACAGTATCAAGATTTTGTCTATCTTGATTCAGCAGTAAATTAGTAGGAGAGAAGGTAATAGATTGTGAGAATGATCCAAGGCTGGGGTTTGAAAGGACTAGATCTTTAACAGGATAAAGGAGCCAAGAAAAAAGTTCAGTGAAGAGTTGAACAGGTTTAATAGGGAGTCAAAATGGTAAAGGGATCTAATGAATGGACAATTTGTTACCTATAGAATAGATATGTTAGAGATCAAGGTTGAAAAAGTTGATATCTTTTAAATATCATATTGATTTAGACTGATGGGGAAAAGGGAGCAGTCAGTAGGAAACCAAGAGCAGGTTTAAACAATGATGGATGGAACATGTTAATCATTGAAAGGTGAGTTTAGCTAGGCTATCATTGTCCATACTGAAATTCATAACTGGGGTATAGTTGTCCCAGAGTATCAGTCAACAGTATGTTGCACCATCATTTTCCTTTTTAGTAATTTTTGCAATTCTGAAGAATGAGAGATGGAATTTCATAATTGCTTTAGCATGCACTTCTCTAGAACAGAAGCATTTTTTTTCATCTGGCCATAGAAATCCTATTTTTTCCCTTTGGGATTTGTGTATATATTTATACCATTTATCATTTGGATAATAGATCTTTTTCTTATAACTTTGAATCAGCTCCTTTTATATCTGGGAAATGAGACTTTATCAGAGAAAATTGCTACAATGATTCAAATCCTTTTCAACTTCAGGTCAGAAAAGTAATAGAAAGGAATGATCTGAATATAGTCTAGTTAACAAGCCATGGCTTCAGGATAAGCCCAGTAATAGCTTCTATGGACCCAGAATATACTAGAATATTAAGTTAGAATAAGATATTGTAGGCCAAGAATTCAGCTTTAGTAGACTGTCTCTGGGGATGATTTTCCATATGCTAAGAACAAGACATTGCTTAGGTTGAAAGAAAACTGGAAAAGAAAATTTCCTTAGCCTCCCTAGACATGAACTAGTTCTTAGAAAACAACATTTTGATGAGTTAAGTATAAACACATTAGAAATACATGAAGTACATTTCCCTTGAAAAACACATGTGTTCACAGTCTAAGGCAAAGTGATTTTGGCAAAACATTTTGAGGAACCCAAATATAGTCTGGGATAGTTTGCCAGAAGACTCTCTTATCCCAAATAATGATTATTTCCTAGAACTGTGCATTAGCTTCATCAGTCAGTGTCAATAAGAATAATAGAGTTTTAATCTGGAAAAGATCTCAGCAATTATCTAGTCCAATCTCTTCATTATATAGATGAAGAAACTGAGGCCCAATAAAGTTAGATGAATTACCTAGGATCACACAGCTAGTTACTGGCAGAGCTGGTCTTAAAACCCAAATTTCCCGACTCATACTCCATTGGTTTTTCCACTACACCACCCTAAAACCCAATTTTAGCATAAAGAAGTCATGCCAAATTGCCTTCAAAGTATTATTGTATTTCTGGTTACTGCTGAGAGAGTTGTAAGTTAGGTATTTCACTACTTCGACAGACCACAACTTTATCAGTGTGAGTATTCTTTCCTTTTCTTTTTAAGGGCTGAAAAATTCACTAATGTGTTGGCAGTCTGATGATGAGGCTTTCTAAATGTAAGTAAGCTGGTTCTGTTCTTCAGCCATATGAGGTTTCTGGGTATATATTTCAAGACTTTTGAGATCCATAGGACCTATGAGAAATTGAATTTTTCATTGTAAGAATTCTTTGTTATGATGAGACCCTGGGAGTAGGATTTTTGTGGAGTAATAAAAAAAAATTAGGAGATGTTTTGCCTACTGGATTCAGTAAATCATAATGAGTTCAGGGTGGAGTTTGCATTATTATATTAGTATTGGCCTTTTAAGCTACAAGAATGTCAAACAAAAGGATTAATCCCTGAGAGTCTGCTCATTTGACTTGCATCAGAATATATCTTCCCCATAAAACTTTCCCCTAGTTACTGCATGGCATTTTAGTTTTACATTTAAATGTTTGCACCATACTGTTTCTTGCTTGTAAAACAACTGTCCAGGGAATATTCTGAAATCTGATCTTTCCCTAAACCATTCTGACCAAAAGGAAATATTCCCCAAGAATGATATAAATGAAAAGTCAGATGAACAAGGGGAAAAAATCCTGAAACTTTTATGTAGTTACCATTTTAAGGAAGTGGCTTCCATGGCATCCAGGCTCTGAATAGTTGTTTCATTCTATTGGTAAAGGAAGAATGCCTGGGAAATAGGAAGTGGGGTGCAATGGGGAGTTTTTTTTTTTTTTTTTTACCACTGACTGCATCACTCAGAAGTGCCCAAGGGCAAAGGTTACTTTGAACATACAAATAAGCAGATTTTTGAATCCAAATTAAAGAATTTTAGAGAAGAAAGATCTAAGTGGGGAGAAGGAAGTCCAACTCCCTTTTTAAGGCAAAGAATGTGACAACTAGGGGACTTCCGGCCAAGATGGCGGCGTGGAGGCAGACAGCTGCTTGAGCTCCTCGTTTTCTCTCAGAACTTACTTCATGACAAGCCTTTGACTTAATGCTTGACCCAGAAAGAAATCCACAAATTATCACCAAGAGAAGACATCCTTGAAAGTCGCCAGAAAAGGTCTGTGTTTGCTCGGGGGAGGGTCAATCAGACTGGGCGCAGACTGAGGGCAGGCAGCCAGAGCAAGACAGGCAGCTCACACAGCTCAGACTGGAGGGGGAGGGGTGTGATCTCTGCCGTTTCTGTGAAAGGGCTTTTGCCCCAGTGTGGATGCTCCGTCCTGGCAGCAAGCCAGGAGCAGCAGAGAGGGTGTAAACACCGGAGGTGAAGATTAAAACCCCAGAAAGCCAGCTTCTCTCAGAGCCCGGCCACCCCCAACCCCCACCTGGACTGACTCAGTGCGTTCTCAGAGCCTCAGAGCGCAGACTCAGTACAGTCATTGCTGTTCTGTTAGTGGCTCTCTGCTGCCCTACCCCCAGTCTGTAAAGGAAGCCCATTAATAACATCCAGCCCTATCCCCCGCAAAACAGACCAATTGTTTCTCTTGTCAGTTTGTTTTCTTTGATTCCTACTCTGACAAAATGAACAAAAAATTCAAAAGGGCTCTAACCATTGACAGCTTCTGTGTGGAGAGGGAGCAGACTTCAAATGCTGAGGAGACTAGGAACAGAATGTCCCCAGATGTATCCCCTGGGAGGGATATAAGCTGCTCCTCAATACAAAAGAACCTCATAGAGGAAATCAAAAAGGCTCTCACAAGAGAGCTGGAAGAGAAATGGGAAAAGGAAAGGGAAGCTTGGCAAGAGAGCCTGGAGAAGTTATCCCATGCATTCAAAGACAGAATGGATAAAGAAATCAAATCATTGAGAAACAAGATTAGTGAGCTGGAAAAGGTAAACAACTCCAAGGAAAACAGGATTAGTGAGCTGGAAAAGGTAAACAACTCCAAGGAAAACAGGATTAGAGAGCTGGAAAAAGAAATCAGCTCTCTAAAAAATAAAATGGATAAAATGGAAAAAAATTCCATAGAAGATAAAAACTCAATTGGACAATTACAAAGAGATATAAAAAAAGTGAGTGAAGAAAATACATCATTGAAAATTAGACTGGAACAAGTAGAAATGAATGACTCAAGGAGAAACCAAGAGGGAGTCAAGCAAAACCAGAGAAATGAAACAATTGAAAAGACTGTCAAGTACCTTACCAGAAAGACAACAGACCTGGAAAACAGATCCAGGAGAGACAATTTGAGAATAATCGGACTCCCTGAAAAATGGGAGGAAAAAAAGAGCTTGGACACCATTTTCGAGGAAATTATCAAAGAGAACTGCCCAGACGTTTTGGAAACAGAGGGTAAAATAGACATTGAGAAAATTCATCGATCACCTACTGAAAGGGACCCTAAAATCAAAACGCCAAGAAATATAGTGGCCAAGTTCAAGAACCATCAGACAAAGGAAAAGATATTGGAAGCTGCTAGAAAAAAACAATTCAGATATGGAGGATCCACAATAAGGATAACACAGGATCCAGCAGCATCCACATTAAAAGAACGCAGGGCCTGGAACATGATATTCAAAAAGGCTAAGGAACTTGTTATGCAGCCAAGAATAACTTACCCAGCAAGAATGAGCATTGTTTTCCAGGGAAGAAGATGGACATTTAACGAAATAAATGAATTCCATCTATTTTTGATGAAAAAACCAGACCTACATAAGAGGTTTGATCTTCAAATATAGAACTCAAGAGACTTCTAAAAAAGGTAAAAAGAAATCTTGAGAACTATACTTCTGTCAAAAAAATATGTAAAGAACATATGTACAATTTGTCTTAGAAACTAGAGGTGGAAAGGAGATTATATCATAAAAAAGTATAAAGTGGTGGTACTACATCTCATGAAGAGGCAAAGGTAACCTATTATATCTGAGAGAAAGAAAGGAGGGAGATGAACATAGCGTGTATCAATAGACATATTCGATTTATGGTGAAACTTCTTCCACTTCATTGAAAAGTGAAAGGGAAGGAGTAAGCTAAGGGGAAGGGAATACAGTAATTTCGAGGAAAAGGGGTAAAATAAGGGGAGGATCTTTAAGGTGGGGGAGGGATCCTAAAAAGGGAGGGCTGTGAAAAGCAAGTGGTGTTTACCAGTTTAATACTGGATAGGAGGGTAAAAGGGAAGGAAAGGGGAAAAGCATAAGCAGGGGTTAATAGGATGGCAAGCAATATAGAATTAGTCATTCTAAGCATAAAGGTGAATGGGGCAAACTGCCTCATAAAGAGGAAGCAGTTAGCAGACTGGATTAAAAGTCAGAATCCTACTATATGTTGTTTACAGGAAACACACCTGAAACAGGATGAGACATTCAAACTAAAAGTAAAAGGGTGGAGCAGAATCTATTATGCTTCAGGCAAAACCAAAAAAGCAGGAGTAGCCATCCTCATCTCAGATCAAGCAAAAACAAAAATTGATCTAATTAAAAGAGATAAGGAAGGGCATTATATCCTGCTAAAGGGAAGCATCAACAGTGAAGCAGAATCAATATTAAACATGTATGCACCAAGTGGTGCAGCATCTAAATTCTTAAAAGAGAAATTAAGAGAGCTGCAAGAGGAAATAGATAGCAAAACTATAATAGCGGGAGATCTCAACCTTGCACTCTCAGAATTAGATAAATCAAACCACAAAATAAATAAGAAAGAAGTCAAAGAGGTAAATAGAATACTAGAAAAGTTTGATATGATAGATCTTTGGCGAAAGCTAAATGGAGACAGAAAGGAATATACTTTCTTCTCAGCAGTTCATGGAACCTATACAAAAACTGATCATATACTAGGGCATAAAAACCTCAAAATCAAATGCAGTAAGGCAGAAATAGTAAATGCATCCTTTTCAGACCATAATGCAATCAAAATAACATTTAATAAAAAGCCAGGGGAAAATAGACCAAAAAATAATTGGAAACTAAATAATCTTATACTAAAGAATGATTGGGTAAAACAGCAAATCATAGACATAATTAATAACTTCACCCAAGAAAATGACAATAATGAGACATCATACCAAAATGTGTGGGATACAGCCAAAGCAGTAATTAGGGGAAGTTTTATATCTCTACAGGCCTACCTGCATAAAATAGAGAAAGAGAGGGCCAACGAATTGGGTTTACAACTAAAATTGCTAGAAAAGGAACAAATTAAAAACCCCCAGACAAACACAAAACTTGAAATTCAAAAAATAAAAGGTGAGATTAATAAAATTGAAAGTAAAAAAACTATTGAATTAATTAATAAAACTAAGAGTTGGTTTTATGAAAAAACCAACAAAATAGACAAACCCTTAGTAAACCTGATTAAAAAAAGGAAAGAGAAAAAGCAAATTGATAGTCTTGAAAATGAAAAGGGTGAACTCACCACTAATGAAGAGGAAATTAGAACAATAGTTAGGAGCTACTTTGCTCAACTTTATGCCGATAAATTCGATAACTTAAGTGAAATGGAAGAATACCTTCAAAAATATAGCTTGCCCAGATTAACAGAGGAAGAAGTAAGTAGTCTAAATAGTCCCATCTCAGAAAAAGAAATAGACCAAGCTATTAACCAACTTCCTAAGAAAAAGTCCCCAGGACCAGATGGATTTACAGGTGAATTCTACCAAACATTTAAAGAACAACTAACTCCAATGCTATGTAAACTATTTGAAAAAATAGGGATTGAAGGAGTCCTACCAAATTCCTTCTATGACACAGACATGGTACTGATACCTAAACCAGGTAGATCGAAAACTGAGAAAGAAAACTATAGACCAATTTCCTTAATGAATATTGATGCTAAAATCTTAAATAAGATATTAGCAAATAGACTTCAGAAAATCATCCCCAGGATAATACACTATGACCAAGTGGGATTTATACCAGGAATGCAGGGCTGGTTTAATATTAGGAAAACTATTAGTATAATTGACCATATTAATAATCAAATTAATAAAAACCATATGATCATCTCAATAGATGCAGAAAAGGCATTTGATAAAATCCAACATCCATTCCTACTAAAAACGCTTGAGAGTATAGGAATAAATGGACTATTCCTTAAAATAATAAGGAGCATATATTTAAAACCTTCAGTAAACATCATATGTAATGGTGATAAACTAGAACCTTTCCATGTAAGATCAGGAGTGAAACAAGGTTGCCCACTATCACCATTACTATTCGATATAGTACTAGAAACTCTAGCCTTGGCAATAAGAGCCGAGAAAGAGATCCAAGGAATTAGAGTAGGAAATGAAGAAATCAAATTGTCACTTTTCGCAGATGACATGATGGTATACTTAGAGAACCCCAAAGACTCTGCTAAAAAGCTATTAGAAATAATTCAGAATTTTAGCAAAGTCGCAGGATACAAAATAAATCCACATAAATCCTCAGGATTTTTATACATTACCAACACAATCCAACAGCAAGAGATACAAAGAGAAATTCCATTCAAAATAACAGTCGATAGTATCAAATATTTGGGAATATATCTACCAAAGGAGAGTCAGGAATTATATGAGCAAAATTACAAAACACTTGCCACAAAAATAAAGTCAGATTTAAATAATTGGAAAGACATTCAATGTTCTTGGATAGGCCGAGCGAATATAATAAAGATGACAATACTCCCCAAACTAATCTATTTATTTAGTGCTATACCAATCAGACTCCCAAGAAACTATTTTAATGACCTAGAAAAAATAACAACAAAATTCATATGGAAGAATAAAAGGTCGAGAATTGCAAGGGAACTAATGAAAAAAAAGTCAGAGGAAGGTGGTCTAAGTGTACCTGATTTAAAGCTATATTATAAAGCAACAGTCACCAAAACCATTTGGTATTGGCTAAGAAATAGACTAGTTGATCAGTGGCATAGGTTAGGTTCACAGGACAAGATAGTGAATAAAAATAGCAATCTAATCTTTGACAAACCCAAAGATCCCAAATTTTGGGATAAGAATTCATTATTTGACAAAAACTGCTGGGAAAACTGGAAATTAGTATGGCAGAAACTAGGCATGGACCCACATTTAACACCACATACTAAGATTAGATCAAAATGGGTCCAAGATTTAGGCATAAAGAACGAAATCATAAATAAATTGGAGGAACAAGGGATGGTTTACCTCTCAGACTTGTGGAGGAGGAAGGAGTTTGTGTCCAAGGGAGAACTAGAGACCATTATTGATCACAAAATAGAACATTTTGATTACACCAAATTAAAAAGTTTCTGCACAAACAAAACTAATGCAAACAAGATTAGAAGGGAAGTAACAAATTGGGAAAACATTTTTACAGTTAAAGGTTCTGATAAAGGCCTCATCTCCAAAATATACAGAGAATTGACTTTAATTTATAAGAACTCAAGCCATTCTCCAATTGATAAATGGTCAAAGGATATGAACAGACAATTTTCAGATGATGAAATTAAAACTATTTCCACTCATATGAAAGAGTGTTCCAAATCACTATTGATCAGAGAAATGCAAATTAAGACAACTCTGAGGTATCATTACACACCTGTCAGATTGGCTAAGATGACAGGAACAAATAACGATGAATGTTGGAGGGGCTGTGGGAAAACTGGGACACTGATGCATTGTTGGTGGAGTTGTGAAAGAATCCAACCATTCTGGAGAGCAATCTGGAATTATGCCCAAAAAGTTATCAAAATGTGCATACCCTTTGACCCAGCCATACTACTACTGGGCTTATACCCCAAGGAACTACTAGAGAAGGGAAAGGGTCCTGTATGTGCCAAAATGTTTGTGGCAGCCCTTTTCATAGTGGCTAGAAGCTGGAAGATGAATGGATGTCCATCAATTGGAGAATGGTTGGGTAAACTATGGTATATGAATGTTATGGAATATTATTGTTCTATAAGAAATGACCAACAGGAGAAATACAGAGAGGCTTGGAGAGACTTACATCAACTGATGCTGAGTGAAATGAGCAGAACCAGAAGATCATTATACACTTCAACAATGATACTGTACGAGGATGTATGCTGATGGAAGTGGATTTCTTCAACATAGAGAAGAACTAATCCAATTCCAATTGATTAATGATGGACAGAACCAGCTACATCCAGAAAAGGAACACTGGGAAATGAATGTAAACTGTTATTTTTACCTTCTGAATCCAATTCTTCCTGTGCAAAAAAAATTCGGTTCTACACACATATATTGTATCTAAATTATACTGTAATATATTTAACATATATAAGACTGCTTGCCATCTGGGGGAGGGGGTTGGGAGAGGAAGGGAAAAAATCTGAATAGAAGTAAGTGCAAGGGATAATGTTGTAAAAAATTACCCATGCATATGTACTGTCAAAAAATGTTATAATTATAAAATAAAATAAAAAGTTTAAAAAAAAAAAAAAAAAAAAAAGAATGTGACAACTAGAGATTAAGAAGTTTGCCCAAGGTAACAGAGATAGGGATAAAAAAAAATTTAGTTCTGACTTCCAACCCAATGTTCTTTCCAGGGCATGATGTTATTTTCCACGTTGAAGGGGATGAATAAACAATACATCTTTAATAATAGTAGCTCACATTTATATAGTACTTTAAAGTTTGCAAAGCACTTCACACACATTATTAAATTTGGCTATTATAATAACCCTGCTATTATATCTCTTTATTTTAAGGAAATTGTATTGATTATATGTCAAGCAATATAAGCACTTTACAAATTTTATTTCATTTGCTTCTCACAAAAACCCTGTCAGGTAGTTCTATTATCTCCATTTTACAATTGAGGATAAGAGGCAAACAGAACTAGTAAGTGTCTGAAGCTTAGGTTCAAATTCAGATTTTTCTAACTCCAGACTCAGGATTTAATAGCAGAAAAAACAGGGAAGGGTGTAGAGGGCCACAGTCAGTGGGGGAACTCTGAGTGAAGTATAAGACCCTTTAGCCCAGAGGGAACATGTTTACAATGTCTGGTTCAGCTCCCTATCTTCCCAAAGGCTTTTGGTCTTCCTGAGAAGTCAGGGGGAGTGACAACCTGTATTGTGATTGAAGCAGAGTGATACCAGGTGGAAGAGGGGTACCAGGTTAGCAAACTACATACAATAGCAAGTTTTTTATGTGGTTCCACATGCACAGTATATACTAGGAGCATGCCCAGTGTTTTTATTACTTAAGGATATGAGGGTATAAAAAGGGGAAAGTCCTTGAAATAAATGGACTCCATTTTCCCACCATCCTCAGGAATCCCACCTAATCACTTCTTCATAGGAAGGTATATTTTAATCACTCTACTATGGGGGCTCTAGAAAGCAATGGTACATTTTGTTGCCCCAACTTGGGGCTCTAGAAAACAGAACACGTTACAGAAGGTTACAAACATAAAAAAGAAAGAGCAGTGGACTTGGGATCAAAAGGCCTTGATTCAAATCCTGGCTTTACCCTACCCCATATGACATTGGAAAATTCATTTCATTTCTCTGGGTCTCAGTCACCTCATCTTTAAAATAAAACAAATGGATTAGACCAGAAGATTTCTTGGATCCCTTCCAGTTCTAAAGCTTATGTGAAGTATATTTTTAAAATAGTTGTTTTAATACATACTTTATATTTATGTATATATATATGTATATATACATATACTCAGATATTATTGGAAAATATTAATTAAGGTTAATTAGTCAAGGTTTTTTTAAATTAATTTTTACTTAGTCTATGTTGTGAGATAAGAAAGTAAAAGAATTTTGGAAAGAAAGATCTTCTGTAATGCCTGATTATTAATATCTATTGAGGGACTTGTATAATGGGTATCTTGCAAGAAAGTCCAAAGTATTCCACAGAATGTAAAACACAAATGAATTCAAAGCCGTATAAACTAACAAAAGCTGCAGAAACCATAGTTGCTCCCTGCTTGCAGCAGCCAGGAGTTTTGCAAAGAAATAGCATTATATATACATTTATATGCACATATACATACATACATATTATATGTGTGTGTTGTATAGATATATATACACATATACATACATACATATTATATGTGTGTTGTATAGATATATATATATATATATACATGTATGACTCCTGTATGTGTATATACACATATGTACATGTGTGTATATACCCATATGAAGAGGATCCTAAGGTTATAACCAGGACTGTAATATGAAAGTTTACTTGGGACAGCTAGATGTCACAGTGTATAGAGTACCAGCCCTGAAGTCAGGAGGAACCGAATCTAAATTTGGCCTCAGACACTTAATACTTCCTAGTTGTATGACCCTGGGCAAGTCCCTTAACCCCAATTGCCTCCAAAAAAAAAGTTTACTTCATTAATTTGATATTAAAAAAAAAAAGTTAAAGAAAGTTTGCCCCCCCCTTTAAGAAATAGAACCACATTTATAAAAATACAAATGCAAAACAAACAAAAAAAGAGAATAATGCTAAAGAACAGAAGCACTAGAGTACCTATACTTGCTAAAACATAAACTTAACAGAGTCAACTCGGGACAGGCAAGCTTCAACCAATAGAATCAGAACAACCTATGTCTGGAGAAATAAAGATATTTTCCTCAGATAGGGATGATAGATAGAATAACTAGTGATTTAGTAGGTTATCCCTAAAAAAGTTGTTCTCAAAGTGTCCCTAGGTGCTCCTGAAAATTTTTCAGGGATCTACAACATCAAAGCTATTTTCACAATAATACAAAGGAGTTCTTTACCTATTAAAATATTTCTCACTTTTCTAAATACATATCTCGGTGAAACCATATTTTCATACATTTTAACCATAACAACACTTCATAATAAATTGAATTCAGGAGGAATTTGACTTTCTTCTATTAAGCCAGACATTAAAGAGATTTACAAAAAATATGTAAAACAGTCTCAGTTCTAATTTTTCTTTGTTTTGAAAAATATAATTAGTTTTTAAAAATACATTAATAATATTAACAAATAATGAGGTTAATACAATTTAAATGAATAAATACACATTTAGAAGCTTAATTAGTTTTAATTTCTAAGATGATACATTTAGATAACTATGAGCTAGCAAAAAAAAAAAAAACTCTTTGGGGTCCTTAATAATTTTTAAAAGTTTAAAGGAATCTGAAGACCAAAAATTTTGTTCTAGACTCTTGCCTGAGACATACAGTTTTTTCCCAGAGTCAGACAGGTAATAAGTATGAGAAGCAATATCTGAACACAGCTTTTCCTGATCCTGAGCCCAAGACACTATCCACTATACCATGCTTCATTTAAAACTGACACTATAATTCATTTTTTATCTAATCTTTGAAACTGATTCCTCATGAAACTCTGGATGGGAACCAATGATCAACTATAGCAAGAACCAGGTAATAATAAACATTGTATCTCTTTAAAAATAATTAATAGGGAAAAATTTGGAGAAGCAAGTTATATTTTTACTTAGAAAACAGTTGACAATAAGCCAGTGGAAAGAGCTTAAAACAACTTATATGTATATGGATGAGAAAAGTATAAGGGTGCTATTGATTTGTTGATTGCTAGGATTATTCGTGAAGCACATAATTGAAGTAAAAAAAAATGATCCCATGGTTGTTTATCCACTTAGGTAATTGATGCTAGTGACTATTTCAAGTCAGCAGTCAATCAGTCGACAAGCATTTATTCAGGGCCTATATAGAAAGAGGATAACAGTGAAAAAGCCAGGAGGATATATTAAAGATAATGGCAGGACTTTTCAAAAACACTTATTAGTTCATTTCTATAGTAGAGAAGTTCCCATTTGATAAGTGAATGACTTATCAATCCTCTATTAACTGAAAGTAGAACAAAATGTAGGAAAATCCATAAGGGTAAAGGTATGTTGCATTATCAGACAATTATTAGACTAAAAAAGGATCAAAAGACATCAGGCCTACAAAAACTATTCAAGGTTAGCTGTACTACATAGGACAAGATCTAGCCAAGAGCAGTTGTAGAATGTTCCTATTATGTCACCATTTTAAGCCTTACTCTTTTTTCCAATATCTATGTAAATTAAATTATCAATCATTCAAGGCTTAAGTAAAAATCTAGCATTTATTAAAAGACAATAGCATGAGAATTGTAAATAAAAGACTACATAATTAAAAGAAAAATTGGACTGTTTGCAAGAGTAGAGGATGGGCAGGAGTAAAAGGGAACAAAATATCACAGAGAAATAAGGATATGCTTGCCTTATGAAAGAAGTCTGGAAAAGAATATAAAAGGAGACAGGATGGGTGGGGTCACTATTTCTTTCATGGAGACTTGCCCTCTCTCGTTTCTTGGCTAAGTTTGAAGACTTGTTCATTTTCTTTTTCTATATGCTCAAATACACATATATTCTCCAAGGAATTTCAAGGCAACTGACCAAAAAAGGTGCGATATAACTTTGGGGAAAATATCTTTACTGTCCTGTTGCTAATTTTTTTTCAACTTATATGGATTTTTTTTGTATTTTACATTATAGTTATTTTTGTATATTTCCTTTCCCAAACCTCATAATGTCTCTCATTACACCCCCAGTTAAGTCTTTCCTTAAAACAAAGAAAAATAATTAAGTAAAATTAACCAATGTGGCAACTACATTTGACAAATATATATAATTCTCCAACCTTATTTGTTCACAGCGGAAATGCATTTCCTTATTTTGTCTCTTGCTGCACTTTAATTTCCCAGAAATACTTAATCTCTTTCACTGCTTTTCTTTATGCATATATGTACAAAGAGAGTAGTTAATGACCCTTAGCTCATTTTGCATGCACCACTTTTTCATATGATCGTGGTACATAAGTCACTATTAATGATTAATAGTAATTATCATTAATGAAGGTAATTAATTATCCATTATTAATAAGTTCAGATCTTTACTCTATTTATGACCTTTAAAAAAAGTCAATTTTTTCTGAGCCTCAGTTCCTCATATGAAAATGAAGCAGTTGGAATAAGTAATCTCTCAAGTCCCTTCCAGCTCTAAATCCTATAAATCTATGATTTTTATGGCCAGAAAGAAAGGTTTGACAAGAGAGTTAATAATAGTTAAGTAGTGGCTTTCAATAAACCAATCTTGTTGACTCTTGGTTTCCTCAAGCATAAAATGAAAATGTTGGCTAGGGACATGACCGCATGAAGGCATTTGTGGGCATTGTCCCATTTAGGGATATTTGGGTCAAAATGTCTATTTTAGTCTTCTCTCCTCCTCCCTTCCTTCCACAGTTACTTTTGTTCTGGAGGTGAAGGTACTAAGGAGAAACCTGAGAACCTCAAAAGTATGCATTGTTTGGGAAGTAGTTGAGGACACTGCATCCTCAGATTGTGTCAGATTCTTCTTGTGTTGAATGAGCAAAATTAAGGGAAGGAGGAAAGAAAAGAGGAAATGTACTAGACCCCAGAATTTTCAAGTCACAAGCTCTTTGCAACAGTGTGTGTCTCGAGTGTGAGAGTAACCAGTTAGTAACTGAAAGTTGTATAGTTTGATAAAATGTACAAAAAATTTACATATATGTTTTTATCTGAACTCCACAACACAAGTATGAGAAGTAGATAATCTCTCTCTTTTTTAGATGAGGAAACTTGGACTGGGGAAAGTTAAATGTCTTCCCTTATAGCTAGCAAGCATCAGAAGCTATATTCTTCCTGATTCAAAGTCCATCAGTCAACAAGCAGCATCATATCAGCTATCTCAAGCTTTCTTTCAATCAATTATAACTACTTCAGCTGGACTGTTATTTGTTGACAGTTCATCCAGCTAGTGATTTTGGCAAAAGAATATGCTTTTATTGCTTCTATGCCAACAAGTAATGTTTTGTCTGTTCTTGTGGAGAGTCCTATCAAAAAATTTTAAGTTCAGGGAAGTGGTGAGGTTCATTGGTAGAAGATATATATAACCGACTCTAATTGAATATATTCACAATACTACTTTTTTCTCCTTAGAAAGTTTGTATGAACATATGTTATTTGTAAATTAGCATTCATGTGTGTTTGTATGTTTTTGTTAAACCTAACTCACTTTAGAAGTCAAGTTTATATTTAGAGGTGGCAATTATTCAAACTGGAGGCAGCTTAGTAGCTCAATGGATAGAGTGCTGTGCTTGGACTCAAGAAGGCTTGAGTTCAAATGTAGCAACAGATGCTTACTAGCTGTGTGAACCTAGGAAGATCATTTGAGACAAAGTTCTAAGTTTTCTTTTCCTGTGGATGAGTTTTCTACAGATAAGTGTTCTCTCACCTCACATTGCATGTACAAGTTTAATTCTTACAATGCTATTGATTGCCAAAGGTAACAAAAAAATGGGAAAGATCAATACTAGAGGGGAATGGAAAGATAAGTGAACTAATTCATTGATGCTGGAGCTGTAAATTAGTCTAGCCATTTTGGATAAGACAACTTTTTTTTAATTTTTATTTTTTTAAGCTAAGGCTTAGGGTTTACAGTTAGAAAGTTGTTTAGGGTCACACAGCTACAAAGTGTTAAGTGTCTGAAGCCAGATTTGAACTCAGATCCTCCTGATTTCAGGGCTGATGCTCTATCCCCTGCACTACCCCAGTCTAGCCATTCTGGAAAACAAGTTGCAATTATTCTAAGAAAGTAATTACAATATCCTTATGCCACCAAGATCTCACTACTAGGTAGCAGAAAGTCAAAGACTGAAATGAATGCCCAATATGCACCAAAATGTTTATAGCAGAAAAGGCTTGGGAAAAAGTGCCCAGTAATTGGAGAATAATTGGACAAAGCGTGACCCTAAATGTAATGGAATATTACTATATCACAAGGAATAATGAATATGAAAGAATACAGGTAGGTGTAGGAAGACTGATGCAAGGTGGAATGAGTAGAATGAGGAAAACAATATCCACACTAATTATGGAATATAAATGGAAAGAACAACAAAAATAAGAGCTGAATGTTGTATTACCAAGTTTGATCCGCCCAAAAAATATTCACTTCCCTAGTTTCCTTACAGAATTGGGTAGTTATGAAAGTACTAGACATGATCTAATTTCAAACTTGATTGATGTCTGGATTGGTTTTTGCTGTATTCCTTTTTTGCACTGCCTTTCTCTTTTTAACTTTGTATCATAAATGACATCTCTCTGTGTGTAGGAGAAGATGAGATA
Source organism: Sminthopsis crassicaudata (assembly GCF_048593235.1). NCBI lineage: Eukaryota > Metazoa > Chordata > Mammalia > Dasyuromorphia > Dasyuridae > Sminthopsis > Sminthopsis crassicaudata. Next base: position 124,717,514 of record NC_133619.1, on the reverse strand, counting down.
TATTAAGGAATATAGAAATAAAAAATGAAGAATCAAACAATGACTACTATATAATTAGGTAAAGGATTAGGAATGACTCACCAAAACCAATGTTTTTCTTTCAAAAAACAATAGAAATTTAGGACAACATTAGTCTTAGTTTAGATTTAACAAAGTTCAATCTGATTTATTTTACATTATAAACTAACAAAACTAATTTTGGATTTATAATTTTTAAAAATTTCACCCAACAAAAGAGATTTTTTTTAGAGGGAGTTTTGTGGCTCAGGAGATATAACATTGTATCTGAAATTTAAAAGACTTGAATTCAAATCCTGACTCAGAGAATTATAGCTATGTGACACTGAATCAGTCAGTTAAGCTCTGTGTTACTCAGTTTACCTCATTTATAAAATGAATATAACAACATTCTGAAGTTGGGGGAAAAAGTAGACAACTTATAAAGCATTTTATAAATCTCAAAATATTTTAATCTTAGTTCTTATCATTAATACTAGCTTGTCACGGGGTAAATACATCTACATTTTTAAAAGAAGCTTATCTTTGGAAAACTATATAATGCAAGATTGAATGAGCCTTAGCATTTACATCTGCTCCTCTGATTGAATCCTCTGATTAGCATGGTCTCCAGTGTCTCCATTTAAGGAGGGGGTCCAGAATATTGTTATTTCGCATTAGTTTTCCTACTTTTGGACTTCTCTGAACTTCATAATTATGGCCCTGATCTAGGAACCTTCTTTATTTTTTTCTAGTAAATTAAAAAAAAATTAATACACATTGCTTAATGAATCATGTTGGAAGAGAAAAATCAGAGTGAAAGGAAAAAACATTAAAGAAAAAAAAGTGAACATAACATGTGTTGATTTACATTCAGTCTACTTAGTTCTTTTTTTCTGGATGCAGATAACATTTTCTGTCCGAAGTCTATTGGGATTGTTTTGGATCACTGAACCACTAAGAAGAACCAAGTCTTTCACAGTTGATTATCACCCATTCTTGCTGTTATTGTGCACAATGTATTCTTGGTTTTGCTTGCTTCACTTAGCATCAGTTTGTGTAAATCTTTCCAAGCCTTTCTAAAATCAGCTTGTGCATAAACTTTTTATAGAACATTAATATTCCCTTAGCTTCATGTACCACAACTTATTCAGCTATTATCTAATGGGCATCTCTACTCATTTTCCAATTCTTTGCTACCACAAAAAAAAGCTATTAAAAATATTTCTGCACATGTGGGTCTTTCCCCCTCCTTTATCATTTCCTTGGGATACAAACCCAGTAATGGCACTGCTGGGTCATAGGGTAAGCCCAGGTTTATAACCCTTTGGGCATAGTTCCATATTGTTCACTAGAATGGTTGGATCAGTTCACAACTCCATGTAACAATGCATTAGTGTCCCAGTTTTTCCATATTTCCTCTAACATTTATCATTATCTTTTCCTGTCATCTTAGCCAATCTTAGAGGTGAGGTGGTATCTCAGAGTTACTTTAATTTGCATTTCTCTAATCAGAGCATTTTTTCATATAACTACAGATGGCTTTAATTTTTTCATGTGAAAATTGTTTATGTCTTTTGACCATTTATCAATTGGGGAATAATTTGTATTCTTATACATTTGACATAATTCTTTATATATTTTAGAAATGAGATTTTAATCTTGTTTCAATTGGTTTTGTTTGTGTAAAAACTTTTTAACTTAATGTAATCAAAGTTGTCAATTTTGCCTTTTATAATGTTCTCTAGTTCTTCTTTGGTCATAAATTCCTCCCTTCTCCAAACATCTGGTAGTAAATTATCTCTCATTCTCCTAATTTGTTTATGGTATTATCCTTTATTCCAAAAACATGTACCCATTTTGAGCTTATTTTGGTGTGGGGTGTGAGATGTAGGTCTATGCCAAGTTTTTGATATATTCATTTCCAATTTTCCCAGAAATGTTTGCAAAATAGTGAGTTCTTATTTCAGAAGCTGGAGTTTGGGGGTTTATCAAATACTAGATTTCTATGGGCCTTGATTATGGTGTCATGTGTATTTAATCTATTTTACTGATTTACTACTCTATTTCTTAGTCAGTACCAAATGGTTTTGATGACTGTTGCTTTATAATATAATTTTAAGTTTGGTACAGCTAAGCCACCATCCTTATTTTTTTTCATTATTTCATTTTTCATTCATTCCCTTATATTCTTGACCGTTTATTTTTCCAGATGAATTTTGTTATTATTTTTTCTAATTCTATAAAATAATGTTTTGGCAGTTTAATTGATATGGCACTGAACAAGTAGACCAAATTAGACAGAATTGTCATTTTTATTGTATTAGCTTGGCATAACCATGAGCAATTAATATTTTTCCAGTTATTTAGATCTGACTTTATGTGAGAAGTGTTTTGTAATTGTGTTCATAAAGTTCTTAGGTTTGTCTTGACAGGTAGTTCCCCAAGTATTTTATTTTGTCTGCAATAATTTTAAATGGAATTTCTCTTTTTCTCTATTGCTGATGGGCTTTGTTTGTGATATATAGAAATCCTGATGATTTTTATGGGTTTATTTTATAACCTGCAACTTTGCTAAAGCTGTTAATTATTTCCAGTAGGTTTTTGAATGATTTTCTAGGATTCTTTAAGTATATCATCATATTATCTGCAAAGTGGTAGTTTTATTACCTCACTCCCTATTTTAACTCCATTAATTTCCTTTTTCTTGCTAAAAACAACATTTCTAATACAATATTGAATAATAGTGATGATAATGGGCATCCTTGTTTCATCCTTGATCTTATTGGGGATGTCTCCAGCTTCTCTCCATTACAAATTATGCTTACTGTTGGTTTTAGATAGACACTGCTTTTTATTTTAAGGAAAGCTCCCTTTATTCTTCTGCTCTCTAGTGTTTTTAATAGCAATGGCTGCTATATTTTGTTAAAAGCTTTTTTCTGCATCTATTGATTGTATTTATGATTTCTGTTTTTTGGTGATTGATATGATCGATTATGGTAATAGTTTTCCTGATATTAAAGAAGACTTGCATTCCTGGTATGAATCCCACTTGGTCATAGTGTATTTTCCTCCTGATAAATTGTTGTAATCTCTTTGCTATAATTTTATTTAAATTTTTTGCATTAATATGCATTGGGGAGCTTGGTCTATAATTTTCTTCCTCTGTTTTGGTTCTTTCTGTTTTAAGTATCAGTGCCATATTTGTGTCATAGAAGGAATTTAGTAGTGTGCCTTCCTTACCTATTTTTTCAAATCATTTAAATTAGTATTGGCATTAATTGTTCTTTAGATGTTTGGTAGAATTTACTTGTGAATCCATCTGGCCCTAATGATTTTTTTTCCTTAGGGAGTTCATTAATGACTTGTTCAATTTCTTTTTTCTAAAATGGGACTATTTAAGTTAGGAATCTTCTTTACCTGTCTCTACCCAACTCTACTCCCACAAACTTTGGTTCCCTTTAGTGTGTTGTCTTCTACCATTAGATTGAAAACTTGATGACAAGGACTTTATTTTTATTTTTCTGACTAGAATTTAGTAGAGAGACTGGCATAAAATAAGCACTTAATAAATGTTTATTGTCCATTAACTTAGAGATTAAACAAATTATCCATTTTTGTCTGTCTTTTTTTAAAGCAAATGTCAATGACCCATTTTTTGCTTAACTTAATTATTGAGAAAATGATGATAAATAAGAAATTACTTGCAAGAGCTTTCTCAGTTGTAATTGTTGAACTTAGGAAGTATAGCTACCATTATCTACAGTAAAGTTACCCTATGAATGAATGAAAGGTATTGCCCTCATGTTGGAGAAAAGGTTGTAAGGATAATTTTGTTAGGGAAAGAGAGCCAATTTCACAGTAAATAAATTCTATCCAATCTATTTTAATAATTGTTTTGTGAGCAAGGTTGAATCACACAGGCAGGATAATAGTAGCATCACCTGATTGCTTCATCAATGGTTGAGTGTCCATTCATTCATTCAATGAGCATTTATCAAGTATCTATTATATATCAGACTCTGAGTTGAGTGTTGAGAATACAGAATCAAAACTAATAAAGTTCCTGTCCTCAAGGAATTTGTATTCTAATGAAAATTTTAAAAAATGTAAAGTAAATCAAATTAATTTCAGGGACAGCATGTATAATTGGGAATATCAATAAAGCTCTCTTGGAGGAAGTGACATGAACTGAGATAGAAAGATGCTAAGGACTCTAAGAGGTGAAAATGAAGTAAGATTACATTAGGGGCATGGATTATATGTGAAAAAGTTCAAAAATACAAGCTAGAATGGTGAGTTTGAGAATTGGCAAGTAGGTGAGTTTGGCTAGGCTTTGGTAGTATGCAACTATCTCTGAAAAGTAGATTGGAGCTAGATTTTGTAGAATTTTTGATGTCAATTAGATGAATTTAAGTTTTATCTTAGTAGAAAGAAGGAATTACTGGAGCCCTTTAAACAGGGGATTGAAAATATAAGACTTTCTCATTAAGAATATCATGTTGTATAGGGGATGATTTAGAGAAGGAAGAAACTGGAAGCAGGGAAATCCATTAGGTTACTTTAGCAGTCCAGTAAAGAGATGATGACAGCCTGAATTGAGAGTTTTGTGAATTGAGAGAAATGGATGAATGTAAAGGAAGTTGAGGAGATAGAATAACCAAGATTTGGAATCTGATTGTATCTGGCTAGGTAAAGGAAAGTAAAAAGTTAGATATGACTGAGATTGTAAACTAGAAATATGAAAGTGTCCTTGATAGAAAGAGGAAGTTATGACTGTTAGGAATAGAGGTAAGTTTTTATTTTTTTTTATTTTTAATGCAGTAAGCCATATTTTGTATATGTTGAGTGAGATGTGATTGGTGTCAAATTCAAATAGAAATGGGTTCTTGTAGGCCACATTCACTTAGAATAATATTTTTATATTTTGTTGTATTATATTTTTATTTTATTAAACATTTTATTTATCTAAGTATGTTTATTTTGTTAAACATTTCCTAATTATAATTTAATCTAAATTGGGAACTACTTGGAAATTTGGGACTCCATTGGCCTTAATTTAAAACCTGTGGCATGCAGTATACCTAGTTGATAATGTTCAGTATGCAGGTGGTGATGTAAACTGAACCAAGATAAAGACATGCATTTTATGTGTAGGTGTAGAAATCATCTTCATTGATATGATAATTATATCAATAAAAGCTGCCGGGATTTTGAAAGTGGGTATAGAGAAAAATAAGCATATTTTAGCTGGGAGTAGGACATGGATAGCTATTAGATAAAGAAAATATTGATGTAGCAACTTCAAATACTTTCCATCACATCTTTTTGGCTTATTCAATCAAGAAAATAATAAATGTAATGAATCTGGAAGCAATAAATTATATTGAATAAAAGATATTGTACATCTAGGAGGTATTTTATATATAATTTATTTTTATACAGAGACAAAAATTTATTTTCATTGACATTATTCTTTTAATAGAGCTCAACTTAAAAAAAAATACATTTTACTTCATCTCTTTCCCTTCTCATTCCTGCCTCCTCACTTGCCTCTTCAATCTACAAATATGCTAATTAGAACCTATTATCTTTGGAATATTTCAATAGGATAATAATGGCTCACCATAATTCCTTGGCAAGCTTCGTGATATTTCCTAGACTGTCTATTAGACATTCCAGAATTATTCATTCCCATTAATGTTAGTCTGGTACCCTAGTAAATACTTAAGACATAATACAATTACTATACCATACTATACTATACTATACTATACTATACTATACTATACTATACTATACTATAACTGTATACACACACACACACACACACACACACACAAACAAACAAACAATCTTTACTACTTTTTACCAGGAATAAAAAAAAATGGAGTGAAAGAGTAGTGTGGTCTGTGATTATTTGGAAGATCTTAAGTTCTTAAAAGTGGATACCCCAAGAATCTGATATAGGACATAGTAGGACTGTAAGAGGGGACAGTTAAATATATAAGCATTAGGTCTTATTTATCCATTAACTAATGTAAGACTTTTTTGTTTCTGCTTTTCCATACCCTCATATTTTTTTTCTTTTTCCGTTTCATGCAATATTCAACTTTTTAAAAGGGGTTTGAAAAAACATTGAAAAATACAAAATTTACCATGTTCCTAGGACTTTCTCCTCATCTTTGTAAAGAATATAACATGATCTGAATTCCTATATAATTTAAGATCACAATGAATGGAACTTGGAAATCGCTTCCTCACCCAAGCTAGATTCTGTCAGATTATTTTCACACAATTTCCACAGCAAGGTCAAAACAAAGAAATAAAAGGTGGAGTTTTTCTTTTATTTGGTCAAAAAAATCAGTTTGGCTAAAAACTTTGTACATTATTTGTACATTAGTTGTACAATTATTGATTGTAGATCAATTGTACATTAATTGGTGAACATACAATAACCACAACTGACATTTATATATTGTTTTAAGTTTTACAAAATACTTCTTGTTTATGATTTCATGTGATCTATCCAATAATTCTATGAAGAAGTCATTACAATACTATTATTTCCTAGATGGGAAACGAATGGAATCTGTGAATTTCTGTTGATCATAGAATAGTAATTGTTATGAATAGGTTTTGAAAGATGCATCCACATAAATTAAATCTTTCTACTAAATTGCATTTTTGTTTGTTACATTGAGTATCTATTCTATGCTTAGCACTATTTGATAGCTACTGTTGCAGATCTAAAAGAAGTGCAACAGATACACCCTGCCCTCAAAGAGTTTGCAGGTTAACTATTGGCTGAGCTTAAAAATATGATTAAAAGACATAATCCAAATGGAAACAGAAATAAGTAGGACAATGACAAATGATAGTTCTTAATTAAGGAATGAATGAATTGATAATGTAAAATTTGCTAAATGCAGTGGAAACAAGAATTATTGAATTAGAGAAGATGAGAAATGTGAATTTATTACATGTCAGTATCTGAGAAAAGTTACATGGACAAAAGGACAAGTTGATTCCTTTTAACATTCGGTATGGGTTTCATTTGTTTCATTATTGCAGTCTATTACTCTTGGCACCCTTCTCTCATGTCTACAGCCAGGCAACAGAAAGCTGATAATGTTGCATAGTTCAGAACATGACTCCTGGTTGAACCCTTCAGACATAGTCAATCTATATGGCAGAATAATCATCAGAAACCTAAAAGTATACTTTTTTATTATCTCAATAACATGGAGAATTCAGATACAGTTAGATTACAAGTATTTTTGGACCATTTTCCCATTAGACATGTGAACATAACCTAAAATGCCTTTACAATAATTTTTTCCTCTGTAAAATGGGAAAATAATAATACACATTTTCTATCACAAAATGTTTTTACGAGGCTCAATAAAAAATGCTGGCAAAGTATTTTGAATTCTTTTGGATAAAAATAGCCAAAAATAGAAGAGATAAGTAAATTAAGAAATTTGGCTTTAAACATCAGAAAGCTAATTTTAACAAATGACATTTCACTTTTTAATTTAAATTACATCTTCTCTTTTATCCCCATGATTACTGGAAGTATTATACATGTTCTATTTTCTTTTTCCAACTGGCTTATGTTATTTTTCTTGGGACATATGCTAGTACTACCACAAATAATATGCAGACTGTAATCTCTCTTTTGGTAGAATTTTAATTTCTTGTTTTGGTTGTGAATTCATCTCACCATTTCCATAAAGACACAATTTATTTGATACATTAAAAGGATCAACGACCCTGAGACATTTTATATACCATGACATGTGGAGATATTCTACCTGTCATACCTATGTCCTATATTCTTCAAAATCTTGACTATTGACCTATTGGGATGGTCTAAGCCAAGCCTACTCCCACCTTTTCCACAGGAAATTAATACTAAGTTTTTGGGGTTTTTTCTCACTCCTACCTAATTGATAGTAGTTGTTCCAATCCCCAACCCCCACCCTCCAACATCTTCTCTTCTTTCCTTTTTGGTTCTTTCTCTGCCCTTTTATTTCCTAATACTTTGGCAGTTTTGTATTTTTTGGCACTCTGGGAGGAAAATCTCTACCAAAAAATCTGTCTGTCTCTGGTCCCCTAATTTATTACATGTGCCATGAGTAAAAATACAATTTAGAAACAAGCATAAAACAAAAAATCTTTGTGACACTGAGTGCTTTTAAATCCTAATGTAGCATTGCAGCTTTTAAAAACTTAAGGGGGAAAATAAATATATTAATTATCACACCTAAAAACTCTCCAACTATCCAATATATAATATAGTCTTAGAAAGTTCACTAAATATCATCTTCAGAATTCCAGGGAATTAAACATATACATAGAGAAGGTAGATACATATAATATATATATATGTGTTTAGGAAAATCCCAATGGCTTAATGTTTTATCATTTGTATTGAAAATTAGAAGTGAAAATTGAAAGAGAAAAGGGTAAATTCTCCATCCAAACTTCTTTAGAAAAGTAAGTAAAATGTCCAAATTATAGGTCTAACAAATCATAATTAATACGTAGGAGGAATTACATGTATTGAGATGGAAATAAGCCTATATTTTTCATTAAATATCAATATAGTTTTAGCATCATTAAAATTAGCTTGTTTTTACTATCTAACCTCTTACTTCCAAATACCATTGTTTGAAGAGGAATATGAAAGAGTTTGAATCTGAAAATTGAGGAATTCCACACAATACTTTAATGAGAATTGGAAAATGCAGATCATTGAAAACAAAAAGGAGATTCCATGTCCAATTGGGTGATGAATAATAGCAGAAATCCTTTATTTGTTTTTTTGTAATTAGTGCATCAATTTGTTTTTTTCCAACATAGCTTCATTACCCTGAATTATTCTATTCTTTAAATATAGTTCCATATACATAGTGGTCATTTGCTAAAGGAATTTAGTTCTAGAAAAAAAATGTGCTTAAGGATCAGTCACTAGCTTGTAGCAACAAATCTTAGTTACTGGAATATCTAGGAAATTGGGTGTCTAGTTAAGGGAACTTTCTGCTCAACTGAAGACTAATCAGAAGCCATGGCCATTTCAACCTTTTCTAGATTATTAATTTTTTTTAATACATGAATATATTTTTCTGTGTTTGTTATTTTGGAAAATGATTAAACTTTCTTTGTTGGCTTAGACTCCTAAAAGACTAGGGAATCTTAATTCTTAATCTCAGTTCTCCCCAGTTCCTAGTATACATATGATGCCTTTAAGTATAAGGCATGAGAGAGGGGATAAATGCTTTCTTATTCCAGAGACTGTCTTGGAAGCTTTTGGCATAGTAGTAGTCTTGCACAATTTCCTAAATCCCTGGTATAGTATTGTTTTTTTTCCTTTTTTCCATTTGCCTTTTTCTCATAATGTGTTGTATTTCATGGATTCTGGTTAATTGAAGAATCTATATAAAGAATGTTTTGAATTCAATCAAACAAATATGAAATGTTTGGCTGTAAACAGGTCCTGAGACAGAAAAAATGAATATACATTTCTCCTTCCTGAATCAGTAGCAAATTAAGTAACCTTAAAATAAAATTTAAATTAACTTTTTAAAAAATACAGTTACATGGACTAATGATACACAAAGCTGACTTTGCTAAATTTCAAATGGTACATCTAGCGGGCTCACAGCATTTGTTGACAGCATTCAGTAGGAGTCTGTATTCAGTTGAACATTAAAAAATATTCACTTTTGATTCAGTAGTAGTAAACAGAAAACTAATTATTTGCATTGATATTAGAGTAGGAAGTGATTTCAATAGATTGATCTGAGTGAGACCCACCATATGAAGTCAGCAATTCATTTAACAGTTTATAATGATTTTTATGAGTTGTTTTTCACAATGACATGATGGATTTAATATCAGAATCATTACCAAAGGAAAAAATAATTCATGTATATAAAATATTCAAGACTTTGACATTACTAAGGTTAGAACTCCTATTTCTGCTGGATAAATTATACCCTGAATGACTTACTAGAATTTAATGACAGAATCACATAAACTACTGGTGCTTAATTTTTTTTATTTTAATCAATCAACATGTATTTATTAAGTAATGGTTATATCTAATAAACTGTTCGATGTCCTGGAAATACAAATAAAATGTGAAGGTCTTTGCCTTGGAGGAACTGGCAGTCTATTGGAGAAGACAATATTTACATAAATAAGTACATACAAAATAAATACAAGATCATTTTGTGGAAAAGGTGCTAAATGTGTGGGGAGTATTAGGAAAGGCTTCATGGAGCTGGGTCCTTGTGAACTGAGTTTTGAAGAAAACAAAAGAATCTAACGAGTGGAGATGAAGAAAGAGTATATTCCAAGTATGGAGATAGCTCATGAAAAAGTCACTTGCAAGAAGGCTGATTTGGCTGGAGCAAAACAGGTGGAAAGGGGAATAAAATATAACAGAAAGATAAGCTGGGGTCAAGCAAAACCAAGAAAAAAATATATGACTATAACAATTTATATGGAAAGAGCAACTACAAATATACACAAAAAACAATCAAAACTAAATATACGCAATTGATTATAAAGATATAAAAATTATAGAACAATAGAGGTCAAGATAACATAAATGAGGGAATATGACAGATAACTTCCAACTCATTCTTAATAGATGTGGAAGACCCATAAGTGTTACACATTACATATATCTTCAGATCTTTTTCTAAGGTTTGGATTGATTGTACTGATATTTTACTCTTCTTTTTCATTTTTTCATTTTTTTTTTTTTGGTCATTAACACTACCTTTTTTATGGGAGGGCACTCTGTGAAGGGAGGGATACTGAAAAAACTATGATGAGTTAAAAAACAAAAAAATATAAAATAAAAATATATTTTTAAAATAGCAAAAGTCCCGTAAGGGCAGGGTCTATCTTAATTTCTGCTTGTTTTTTTATATTCCCAGTATTTAGCATATTGTCAGTTTTAATAAATATTCAGCAAATGCTTATTGACTTGACAACTAAAGACAAAAAAATACCACTGAAATTAATTGAGTAGGAAAAGTGATATGGTTAAACCTGTTCCTTAGAAATATATTTTTAGTGTCTGCATGGATTTCAGGTTAGATGGGAGAAACTTGAGGTGGGGCAAACTATTAGGAAGCTATATAGTCTAATCTATTTTCTGAACTAGAGTAGTGGATATGTGAGTAAAGAAATTTAGATTTACATATGAGATAGATATGTAGATCTAAAAGCTGATTACAATGCAAAAGTTATACACTTGGTTGACTAAAATTCTATCAAAACTACTGATATAAATAGGAAAATTCAGAAGGGAAGGATGGACTTTTTTTTTTTTTTCTTGGGGATGGGAAGATAATCAGGGTAATGTTAGACATATGTGCTATTGCAGTTCTGAGCTTCTTGGGCTCATTGAAGTGAGGTATTATTCATGTTGAATTTAAAATGCTTATAGATTATAGTTAGACATGTCCACTGTTTGAAGTTTTTTAGACATAAGACCCCTTCATGACCATTTCTGAAAGGTGCTAAAAGTATTTTTGCCAGTCTACTAAAACAATTAACTATCACAATGGTTAAATTTATTGTTCAAACTCAGAACAAAACCAAGAAATTGATAATCCCATTAAACTTTGCCTTGATATATATGTATATATGCGATCACATCATGAGAAAAAGGCAAATGGAAAAAGAAAAAAAATACTATACCAGGGATTAGGAAATTATGCAAGACTACTATTATGCCAAAAGCTTCTAAGACAGTCTCTGGAATAAGAAAGCATTTATCCCCTCTCTCATGCCTTATACTTAAAGGCATATATGTATACTAGGAACTGGGGAGAACTGAGATTAAGAATAAAGATTCTCTAGTCTTTTAGGAGTCTAAACCAAGAAAGAAAGTTTAATCATTTTCCAAAATAACAAACAGAAAAATATATTCATGTATTTTAAAAATATTTTAATAATCTAGAAAAGGTTGAAATGGCTGTGGCTTCTGATTAGTCTTCAGTTGACCAGAAAGTTCCCTTTACTAGACACCCAATTTCCTAAGTATTCCAGTAATTAAGATTTGCTGCTGCAAGCTAGTGACTGATCCTTAAGCACATTTTTTTCCTAGAACTAAATTCCTTTAGCAAATGACCACTATGTATATGGAACTATATTTAAAGAATAGAATAATTCAGGCTAATGAAGCTATGTTGGAAAAAAACAAATTGATTCACTAATTACAAAAAACAAATAAAGGATTTCTGCTATTATTCATCACCCAATTGGACATGGAATCTCCTTTTTGGTTTCAATGATCTGCATTTTCCAATTCTTATTAAAGTATTGTGTGGAATTCCTCATTTTCAGATTCAAACACTTCCATATTCCTCTTCAAACAATGGTATTGGAAGTAAGTGGTAAGATAGTAGAAACAAGCTAATTTTAATAATGCTAAAACTATATTGATATTTAATGAAAATATAGGCTTATTTCCCTCTCAATACATGTAATTCCTCCTATGTATTAATTATGATTTGTTAGACCTATAATTTGACCATTTTACTTACTTTTCTAAAGAAGTTTGGGTGAATCATTTGCTTTTTAATCCCTATTAAGGGAGAATTTCCCCTCCTCTCAATTTTCTTTTCTAATTTTCAATACAAGTGATAAAACATTAAGCTACTGGGATTTTCCTAAACACAATTGACAGTTTCTCTCTTTTTCTTCTGCATTAAAAGGAGAAATCTAATTTGAGATTTGTATTTACTGTATATGGCATTTTGTTATTTGAATAAAGTATATAGTGGTTGATAAGATGCAGCTAAAGAACTTCTTTAATTTAAGAAAAATTTACATGTTTTAAGATATATTCATTTTTAAAATCTCTATTTAATAGTTTGTTTTTATTTTTTTAAAAAAAGTTATTTTTTCATTGTTCATTGTTTCATTGTTCAATGCTAAAATATCAACCTCTCTCCAGTTTTTTTTTCTAAATTCCAAGTTGAATCTTTTAAATATGGGTTGAATTTAAAAGCATGTTCGTGTACTAATATAAAAAAATTGAATATCAACAAGTATTTAGTGATTATTTATTATGAATGAGATGCTGGACTGTGTGCTTGGGATGAGAGAATGTGGCAAGGGACAATATATATTCTCTCAAAGATCTTAAGTACTAGAATAAATATTAGTTTGTAATGGTGGAAAATATTCAAATTTCATTTCTTGTTTAAAAATTGTATACTGTATATGACTGAAGAGCATCTTTTTTCAAAGTAACTTATAAAAATGTATAATTTTAGTTTTATTATAGCCAGAGCATTAAATTAGCATTCATTATGTTAAGAGACTACACTGGGGGTATAATAAAATGTATAGACATAATTTAGCTGTAAAATGAGGACTTTGAATTAGATGATCACAAAGGTTTCTTTTAATCTAAAATTTTTCTTTGTGGTTAGAAACTTATAAAGGTAATTCTGGTGCTTAAAGATATTCAGCAATGAATAGCAATAGTTAATATTTTAATCCTGTAAATAACATTTAATAGTAATAACAGACATAGTGCTTTTCTTTCAAAAAGCTTTACATATATATATATATATATATATGCTATCTTTTATCTTATTTATTGTTGCCAAATGGGGTTTAATTTAAATTCAATTTTATTGAATTTACTCTATCTTAGATATAGCTTTGCATGCTCAAAGAAAAGTATAGGTATTCTCTCCATTTAATCCATTAACCAAACAAAAACTCTTATGAACTATCTACTATGAACCAAACTCTGGTTAATACAAAGGTAAAATTTTACATATATATAGTCATGGGAATTTCTGTTCTAACAGAAAAGATGGCATGTACACATATGAGCACATAAATAATAAATATAATTCTGGAGAAATTAGGAAATGGGAAATAAGGAAAGTATTAATATAGAAAGAGATGTTTGAAATGAGTTTTAAAGGAAGCAAGGACTTCTAAGAAATTATTTCTAAGAGTAACTTCACAATCCCTACATGCATTAGTGGGTTGATTTTTCTGAACTATGGAGGACAAAAAAAAAAAAAAAACCCATTCCTTTGTGGCCCAACTGTTGGGTATATGGCTTTCTGAATTTACTTGGATGATCCTGTTATGAGAGAATTTTTTTTCTAATTCTATAAATGGAGTCTTCTAGTCTGATAGGAACTGTGCAGAACTTGTATTCTGAGAGCATAACTATTCAAGGGTCACCTCTACATCATGATGAGACATCAGATTAGCGATTCAGTGAAGTACACAGTTTGAATAGTTGATGTGTCTATGATCTCATTCGTATGAATAAGCTATCATGAATAAAACTTGAAACTCAGCTACATACATTGTGCGATACATGTCCTTGTTTCTCAATAGAGTATGTATAAATCAACCTGCTAGAAAGCCTTAAATTGATTCTTTTATTTCTAAGGGATACCACAAGGTGACATTCAGACTATTCATTTCTTGCCTCTAATTTTCAATACATGATTAGTATGTTTCTTTTTTGATTCATGTATGTCCTTTAACATTACTTCTCCATAAATCATCATTGGTAAAATGATGTAACCTACTTAAGCCTACCATATATCTTTCCATTGCTCTTTAGATCACTTGCAATTTTGATTCTTCTGAGATCATCATATTTCATGATCTCAACCATATTGAGCAAATGAATATTTTGCATTATTAATTTCACAAGGTTTTGTAAAACTAAAGTGCTACATAAATGCAAATTACTGCTATTTATAAAAAAAGTGGGATTTGACAAACACAAATAACTACAATGTAACATAATTAATTAACATTAGCTTGTTAAGTACTTACTATAGGCCAGAAATTGTATTAAGTGCTTTTTATTTTGCAAAGTAAAAAGCAAAACTACTTTCTATTCTCAAAGAACTTACATTCTAATTGGTGAGCCAACATAAATCAGAATTTACAAGACAGTTACATAGAAAATAGAAGGAATGGAACTTTTGGCTGGGGAAAGAAAGGACAGGGAATATGAAAGGTCTCCTGAAGGAGGAATCTGAGCTGATTCTTAAAGGAAGTCAGGGATTTTAAGGATAAAAGACTTGGAAGGAGAGAATTCCTGCCACTGGAAGGAGACAATGAAAAAGTATAGAGATAAGAGATGGAATGTAATATACAAAAATAAGCATGTAGGCCAGAATATCTAGAAGGAGGCCAGTAGAATGTAAGAAGAATGGAAAGGTAAAAACACACAAACAAAAAATTCAGAGTATGAAAGATTTAAACAACAAAAATATCTCATATTTAATTGACAGGAAGCTGTTGGAAGCTGGTTAGTTGAAGTGACTGCATGGCTAAGACTACACTTTGGGAAAAGGAACTCAATGGAGGATGGATGAGGGGGTAGGAGGAGGGCTGGGAGACAAGGCAAAAAGAATATTGAAAAGGATAATTCAAGGTGGGGATGGGGAATTGAAAGCAATAGACACATAGAGAAATGCTAATTGACACTTAATTGAATATTTGAAGTGAAGAATTGAGTATGGCACCAAAGTTGCAAATCTTGATGTTTGATAATATTATTTATATATATTCTCTATTTATTTTGTTAAACATTTCTCAATTATATTTTAATCAGTTTGTACTTGAAAGTGTTATAAATAGCAGTACATATAATGGGCTGAGCTTTTGACACCTTTAGTTTAAGAGAATGATAGTACCACTCTAAGAAACAGTGAAATGTGTATATATCATTTATTAAAATTATTTGAATCCAGAAAGTCACTCTATCCTCAGTAATTCTCCAGAAATGCCAGTGATGGCTATGGGAAATGTTGGATCCCTCCTGTCTTGGATCTATCCCAATTGTTTTAAGGCTCCTCAGCCAGGTCTTCTTCTGGGTCCCCTTGTGTTTTGACTTAGTTTAAATTTTATTGGGTGTTTATGTTTACTGATATTCATCTTTGTCTGCCTTGACTTCAAGTTGCCTACATAGCAAAACTGCTTAATTGCATACATGTGTTTCATGTCTAAATCCTAAATGTAAAATTTTACATAAATTGCAAACTTCCCAGAGCATGCATAAGAAGCACACCTCTTTTCCAGCTCTTTCTCCCCAAACAAAATAATAAATTTCTATCTAAGGCTATTTCAGATTTGGGGGTTTATTCTCACAAATAACAGAAACCAGGGTTAAGAGAATATTTTTGAGAAAAAGAAGATCAGATAAATTTTGGACATGCAGAGTTTAAGGTCCTATCAACTCTTCAAGTCACTATTGTATTATAAATGATTAGGAATGCAAATCTCGTTTCAAGAGAGAGGTTAGGGTTAGAAAAAAACAAATTTGATGAAGCTGAATAAAAGTTAAAAACAAAGACAACAAAGACAGTAAAATTGCTAATGGAAATATTATAAATTGAAAAAAAAAAAGAGATGAAGACAAAATTCTGGGAAATACTTTCCTTAAAATTCTGGGAAGAAAAAGACAACTGGGAAGAAGAAATAGAAAAACAATACATAGAAAAATAAGGGGAGACCAGAAGATTGTGGTATTATGAAAACTGATGGTGAAAAGAATATCCAGAAGTACCCATTAGTCAATCAAGGATGACAAATTCTATAGAGAGTTCAAGGAGAATAAGGACAAAAAAAAAAAAAAAAAAAAAAAAAAAAAGCCAAAACATTGAGTTAGGAAATTTAAAGGTCACTAGTGAGCTTTCAAAGAGCAGTCTAATTAGAGTGGTAAGGATATTGTTGTCGATGTGTCAATTGACCTCCATTGTAGAAGAGAACCAATACATTCTTGAGGGAAATTTCTTGATTTGATCGTTACTTGGATTTGAAGAAGCCCGATTGTGAAAGTGGGTGGAATTATCAGATCTAAACAACTTCTTCAAAAAGTATAGCAGTGAAAGAGAAATACCAAATGCTACCTGCACATGGTACAGAGAATAGCTAGAGTAAGAAGAATAAATGGAAATCTTGTTATTATTTTTTAATGTAAAAGATTCAAGTGTGTTCATGGGGAAGACAAAGAGTCAATGGAGATGTAAATGTTAAGGATGCATAAAATAAAGGATTTGCTTGTTGGATTGAGATTCTGAAAGAAAGAGCAAAAGCTAGCTTCAAAGGGCCTAAAGAGAAGAATTAACCTTAAGAAGAAATAGAGATAGCCATTTCATTGAGAAAGAAGAAAAGAAAGAAGGTAATGGTTTTGAGAAAGAATGAAGATTTGCCAGCAAACGGCTAAGTGAGGGTAATATTGGACTGTTTCATTCTTCTCAGTGAAGCAAGAGGCTAGATTATCTATGGCACATTTTGAGATAAAAAAGAAAAGAAAAAAGTTTAAAATAATCACCTTCAAGAATCAGTTAAATTATAACGAAAAAGAAAAAGGATTATAAAATGATAGCAAAGGCCCATGTGAATTTCTGGACTAGGTTATCTAAGAAGGGAATTCATCTCCATAGCCTGACTTCCTCACTTTGTGATTCAGAAACCGTATAACCAGAAGTGGCAGATTTGAATATTAGGGTTACCCAGAATTGAACTTTTTGGAGGCATTATGAGATTCTAACATACTGACAAATAAATCATTAAAGTAGTAAACTCTGGAATTAGTGCTGGGTACAGAAGCAAGTGAAATTAGAAAAGGGGAGATAGACTGGGACTATGGAAACAAGTCAAGAGACCACCCAGACCATAATAAGATGAAGAATAGGAAGGAAATATGTCATTTTAAATTTGAATTTATGGTTTCTAGCAGTACTTGTGAAGGTGGCACATAATATATGTTTATAGAACTGAATTTAAATGAAAATTAATGAAAGAGGAAGGGAGAATTGAAAAAAATTAGGTCAGAGAATGGAATTTTGAAGTTCAAATTTTTGGATGTGATGTAATTCTATGACATGCTAAAGTTTAAAATAGGCCCATGCTAGTGTATGGATGAAATAAAGTAAAGTAGCATTTATTACAGTTGAGAAAGTGGGAAAATTATGTGGTCATAGTATTAAAGTTGTTATCAACATAACCATTAAAGTTTTTAAGTATAAAGACAATATGGAATGGAGAAAAAAAAATGATAAGCCAGGTGCTAGAGTTGGGAGAGTGTCCTTGAAGTCAGTAGATACATATCTACAGAAGCAGATTGGGATGGGATGGGATAAATGGATGGCATAGACCTTAAAGTTGTTGTTCAATTATTTCAGTCATGGCTCACTCTTTGTGGCCCTATTTGGGGTTTTCTTGGGCTAGATATTTCAGTGATTTGCCATATCCTTCTCCAGTTCATTTTATAGATGAGAAAACTGAGGCAAATGGGATTAAGTAACTTGCCCAGGATTACATTACTGGTTAAGTAAGTGTTGGAAGCCTGATTTGAATTCAGGAAGATGAGTCTTCCTGACTTCAGACCTGGCACTCAATCTACTTTGCCATATAGCTGCCTAGTCTAATAAATAAGATGCTATATAAATATTCCTTTTTCCTATTAATGGGGGAACAAAATAAGTAAATATATATATATGTACATATAAGAAAATAATGCAGTATATGAATACATGTGTGTGTAGGAGGTAGCTCTTGAACTGCACTTTGAATGGAGTAGTGGTTTCAAGAGTTAGAATTGAAAAGAGATAATTTCAGTCATAGTGGAATAGCTTTTGCAAAGTTGTGGAAGCAACAAATGGAATGTTGTATATAGTGAATAACAAGTAAACCAACTTTGCTGAAATATAATATGTGAGGGATACTAATATGATATTGTCATGGAAAGAGGCTAGAGGCAGATGTTAATAATGAATGATGTTAAACTGCAAAGCTTTGTATTTTGCCTGAAAGACAACAGAAAATTACTGAATCTTTGGGTTTGGGAATAACAGTGACAGTCCTGAGGATTGAGTATGGGGTCATTGGACTTAACAATAAATATATCACTGATGATCTTAAAGATGGCTATTTTAAGATTAGTGATAAGTAGAGATGGAATCCAATTACAAAGGATTGAAAAGTAAGAAGGGAGAGAGAGCAGAGGCAACTAAAGTATTGCTGGAGAAAGCATTCAAATCTCTAGGGAAGATTATTAAGGATAAAAAGGGACTTCCAAAAAGCATAG
Source organism: Sminthopsis crassicaudata (assembly GCF_048593235.1). Classification (NCBI taxonomy): domain Eukaryota; kingdom Metazoa; phylum Chordata; class Mammalia; order Dasyuromorphia; family Dasyuridae; genus Sminthopsis; species Sminthopsis crassicaudata. The sequence goes on along the minus strand of NC_133619.1, from coordinate 124,698,400 downwards.
CAAAATGGGCTAAAATAAAATTCTACAAAGCAAGCCCTGGAAAAGAGTAGGCTGATTTGAATAGTAATGACTATTGCAGTTGAGACCATAGAGACCATAGTGACACCCAGCTTGTATTTAATTGGAATGCACCTTTTCAGAAATTCATGGACAAAGAAAGGTAAACCAGTATTGAATGCCTTTTAGGTTAGTTCTCCAACTTCTAGTAGTCCTACCCTGGTTTCCTTTGCTACACAAATACATGATCCACTGTTTATTTTAAAGTTTATTTTAAGTGATCTAGTGTGACTAAGATTTGGAAACTAGTAGGAAGGCAATTACCCAGTTAATATATTCAATATAGACTGTAAGATTAGATAATTCAGGTTCTTAAATGGATTAAAAAAAAAAAACTAGATCTAGCTGGTTTGGCTGTTTATGTTTATTCAATCAACTAGGTAATTGCCAAATTCTATTTTATTTCATGCCACATAAAGATAGTTTGAATCTGATGTCTCAAAGAAACTATCAAGAAAAGAAGACACATAGGGTGACAAAAAATTCTTATTCAGCGTGTTATTAGTGAACTGTTTCTGAATACAGAACTGTCCCAAGGGACAGTATGGCAAATCAGGCCATCTGCCCAGACCAGTCACTTACTGCAGTAACTGGGGGCTGGGCAGTGAGTTACACAGGAAGGCAGACTGCTGAGGAGGTGGCTCTCCAGCTGGTGCTAAAAAAGACATAAAGCTCATGTACATACATGCCTTAAACAATCCCAAGTTTCCCAGTGAGTAACCTTCTCTCTATCATCATTACCACTGATACCACCTAAGCAAACAGGTGGGCCCTAGCCCTTTGCCCTTTTCCCTTCTTCCTTACATCCATATCTCTCAGGCTTCATGTTCTTCTTTTGTGTTTTCATACCCGTTTATATTATTTAAAAATTTTATTGACACTTTTCTTTTTTCTAACATTGTTATGCAGAGATCTTGAAAAGCAAACAAAATTTTAAGTTATTCCAGGGAAAACTAATTGTAATTGTAAAATGTATCTTTTATCCACTTCAAGATATCTCAGACTATCTGTATGATTCTATTCAAGACACAACTTTTTTCAGCCTCAGTTTCCTCATCACCAAAATGGGGATAATTAAAGTATCTAACTCATAGGTATATTGTGAGGATCAATTGAGATAATATATGCAAACTTTTAAGTGCTATGTAAATGTTGTTATTTTTTAAAGAACCCTCTTGTAAAGTGAGTAATCATCATTATACTTCATTAATTTTTTTTCTGAATCCAAATAGTTCATCCTATTGATGAAGATGAAACATTCTTTTTCTCTGTCCTATTCATTTTGTGTTTGTTTTTTAAGGGATATGTGAGTTGTGAAGGGAAATTGTATATTTCCTGTAATAGGTAAATAGTTCTTAGGAACAGTAGGAAACAAAGATAGCCAAGAAGTGAGTATTAACTGTGATGTGACAAATGTGAACTTGGTCAATGGAAAGAATTTCTATGGGCCTAATGATTTTGGAAAACTTTGCAAGGTTGAAATAATCTTCCCGTACATAAGTGGTTATTTCCTTAGCTCTTCTGGGAGTTACTGTGAGCTCTGGGTGTTGCCAATCAGGGAAGAGAGAATTCAAACAGTCACAATTTGTGATTCTCAAAAGATATTGCAATCGATTTTTAAAGTGTTTTGCATGTAGCCAAGTCTGAGATATTGTTTTGCCTTTCAAGGGAAATCTGCCTCATTCTGGTTCATTGAACTCCTGGAAACATGGTTTTATATGTCCAGAAAGCCCTTTGAGCCCTTTGAAGGAGTTCTGTAAAGCCCTTTTTTCCCCTCCTCTGTAGAAACAGGAAATCGTGTTCTGCCAAATGCAAATGAGCTCAAACTCCCAAAGGTAAAAATTTACTTCAAAATTCAGAACTCCACAGCATTAGACAGCAGTATACACATAACAAATAACAGAGTCTAAGAAACCAGTCAAAATCAATGTACCTCACTTTATTATATTAAGTGCAAGTCTGACATGCTATAGAATAACATAAGAATGTCTTTTAATAATCTTGAATTCCTTTTTTTTTTTCATTTTATAGTGTCTTCAGAACCCAGAAGGAGGCAGAACCTCATATTAACATAGCTGTTTATATTCCATTTTGTAACAATGATTTTCCTCTTTGATTCACATGTCATGGCTGGTCTAAAATAATGCCGATTAACAGAAAGACAGCCCTTGTTTCTTATATAATCTTTTAGAAAGAAAACACAAGTTGATTCAATAAGGTTGTGGCTGTCCCCCAAAGGGTTAAAGGAGTTGGATCCAAAGGAGTTAGGCAATGCCTGAAACAGGATAATAAATGTGACACTCTCAGACTATCAGTAGCAAATATTTGAGCTTATCAAATAACGGAGGAAGTAGTTTAGTTACAAATAAACCAATCTCTCATAAAACAAGTCTTCACACAGGGTCATTTCATTGAACTGGAGACAGCTAGAGGCCACTCATGGGCAGAACTCCCACTCCTTGTACACTTTGTAACAGTCCCTCATGATTAATGGACAGCCAGGAGGGAAGCTAGGCCCTGCAGCTCTGCTGAGAAATGGAGCTAGGCTTCATATCAGCAAAACAGCAATAAATAGCATCTCAGCATTATTGCTAGGAAGTGACTCATCCTCTGGGAACATAACAGGATTTGTGCTCTTTCTCTCCCGCTCCCTCACCACCCGCCTTTTTTCTTTCTCCCTCTCCCTCTCTCTCTTTTTTTCTGTATAGCAGAGACCATCGTGTCCTAGAGACTATAGTAGATGTCACTGCTTGGCACTTGCTGTGCAAAGAGAGGACAAGTATGTGGGTGTGAGGGGGATCTGGAATGATACTCTTAAAGTAACAGAGGCTGTGGGAGCTAGGTTTTCTAGTGAAGTTTTTCCACCCAAAGCATTTTAAATTAGCTTAGTAAAAACACTTCATTTGGAATCTAGAAAAAGCACAGATATGGCTTTGTTGCTTGTTTAAGTCCTGACCATATATTATGCATGCATTTCCTTGTTTCAAAATAAAATTCACATTTACATTAGCAAAAAAGAAAATGATCTGCCAGCATGGCTCTGAGGGGAGGCAGGGAGTGAGGGAACAATGCGTGGGTTCCTAATATGTGAACTTATGTCAACTTATAAGAAAAAAATATGAATTTATATATACATATAATCTTGCTATCATTTCTGACTGTGAACAGATAACTGCTGAACTTGTCTGAATATGCCTTCGTGCTTATAAGTAAAAACTGAATGTCATTTTCAGAAGTCTGTGGTTTTTGCCTAAATGAGCTACTTATTAATTTTCTAAATTTAAAACAAATCTGGTGCCACCCGAACCCTTCTAGAAACTACATTCTCCAGCGGGCATTTACAGCTGAAGCAAATAGGGTTCAAGTTTCTCCAGCCCCTGACATGCCTAATCCTATTAATGCTTATTCTAAATGTTTAAGTCAAAACCCTTACTGACTGATTAACCTTCTTCAAGAGACCTCCAGATTGAGGGAAAATAAATGGGGGCGGGGATGAAATCCTAGCTCTTATATTCAGTCCATTCCTCCATTTCTAAAGCCTCAGTACCGATACTGAGGGGGATTCAGTAATGCAGAGATTCGGAAAATACATTTGATTTCCATGCACTCCGCTGGGTTCAGGAATCGGCCCCCCTGGCCTCCACCTGCACCCCGACCATTATCTACTGTGCCAGCGTTTCTCTTCCTGGCCTCTGCACTGTAAGATGACTAAGTCGGGGCTGTCAGAGGAGCTAGTTAGGAGCTGGGGCGCCCTTCACAGAGTATGGCATCCCTGCGCGCAATTCAGCGCAGCCCAGCGCTGCGGAAGGGTTAAAAAGGCTGCAGTCATTTAGGACATTGTGAGGGGGCCCCCGGAGGGAGTGGAGACTGGCGGGCAGAATGCTGGAGCTCGCACTGCTTGCTCGGGAAGCATTTAGATTAGGTCGTTTCCAAATATATTTCTCCAAATTGAATTTATTTTTGGCTTCTCCCGGGGTTTATTTTAAGGAGGGGGAAGCAAGATGGAATAAGATCTCAGTTTACGTAGATTAACAAATACTTTCGAAAAAGAGATGTTGTTCAAAAGGTTTAAAAACCTTTTTTTTGGGGGGGGTTCTGTTTGTTTTGTTGTATTTTGCTTTCTGGAACTCGTGTTACTATTGAATATTATTTTGAATCTTTAGTTTGTCTCTTACGGGTTATTGCCTCATGCAGAATGAAGTGACATCAAGGATTTGAGTTTTCACTCAGGCGTCATGTAGAAAGCAAATTTCCAATACTGAGGGATTCTGGGATTGCTATGAAAGACATTTAAATTCTAGTTTCAATTCTCTTTAGGGGATTTCCCTTTTCTATCAAATCAGTGGGAGCTGCGAAGAAACCAGGACTCGAAATCAGTGTATTTTGAAGCAATAATTCCCTCCCTCCCTCCCCTCTGTTTCTGCAAAGTAAATTGTTTCAATTCAATACATTTGTTGTCAATCAACATTTCTGTACCATTTGCCACGTGAAAGCACTATTGATTCATTTGGTTTCTTTACTCTGTGCTTTCATAGAAATAAATAGGGATAGGAAAGTGGCTGCGCTTCTTCTCAAAATGGTGGATAACTAGGGGTTGAAATTTTAAAAAGAAATTCAGTTGATTTTTCTTTAACTACCTTTGTATATGAATGCACAAAAGAGAGGAGTTGATGTGAGTGTTAGTGGATCAATTAAATCCTAAAATTGGGGAGTGTGTGAGAGAGGAGAATGAAGAAGGTTTGGGAAGTGCCAAGGACAAGATCATCTCCAAATAACACACTGCTTCCATCTCCAGGAAATTCCAACTTATACACTTTCAATGGGAGGGTTTTTTTTTTTTTTTTTTTTTGCTGAGGTTACCAGGAACGACAGATTAGTGCAGTAAACAACTCAATCCAGGAAATGAGTGAGCCTAATTTCAACATCCCTATCTGATGCTCCTTACTCTTGTCAAGTCTTCATTGACACTGCTTACCTCCCAGATCCTGCACTTAATGCTGTTGATGTTCCTTATTTATTCATTCTGCTCAACCTTATTTTCCACGAAAAGAGAATCAGATAGGCATTGGTAGTTCACTTGGTGATGAATTGTTATTCAGGAAATAAAGCAAAGGAATTCAAGTTTTGACACCTATTGGGCTATAGTCATTTAATTTAACCAAGAGAGGGAATAATAACTGTCTATTTTTGAAGAGGTCTAAGTTGTGAGAGTTCATTTTCCATTAATGCTTAATAGGGAAGGGAAGGTATATACTATGTATACAATTAAAGAAATATAACACACACACGTATATATGTTCTAGAAGGGAAGAGTGGAATTTACTAAGGTGATTGGACTAGTGAATTAGCCCAGAACTTTCTTTATGTACTATAGAATAGTATCTCTTTTAACCCTTTCTACCTGAATATTCTATAAAGGATTTAAAGAGTCTTGGTTAAATGTAGAAGGGTTGTTGAATAGGATGAAATTAATTTTCTTTGCATTCTAGGAAGGACAAGCAATATATTCTTTAGTTTGCTCTATTCAGCTTTCCCAGGGAAAAGGCTCATATGTTGTCCCATTATTAGAATTGATCAACTATACTTTTTATTATATTCATTGGGATCTTCTGACAGTACTAGTATGATACATCATTCCTCTGCTTGATATAACATGTGCCTCAAATCAAATAACTAGTTTCAAGTCCCTCTGGCTTTCTCCAAAATTGATTCTGAACATATAATCAAGCTCTCCCCACAGTTCATAAGTTTGACAGATTTTGTACAAAATAAATGATATTGCTTGCCAGGTAGGTTTCCTATGCTCCCCAAACTAGAAGGCTATAAATTCGTGAATTCTGTGCTATGCCCAACTCAGCAGAAAAAAATTCCTGCTCATCTGCCTTAAATTATTTCACAATTTTAAAATGTATGTTATATACATGAAAGTAAAACCACTTCTTGCTATAAAACTTGACCATGCTTTGTCAGACCAATAATCTATTGAAATCCTATTATGTTATGCTAATGACTAATAAAAGCCCTGAAATATAGTTTGCTCTGATTACTACATTGTATAGAAAGACTGGACTTGATTGACTACAAGTATCTATTGGAATGAGTTTATAATGATTATGAAATTGTATAAGTAAATATTGAGGATCAGAGGATGAAAATCTGATCTGATATTTTGAAGCTCTTTTTGAGATTATTGGCTATATGGTATGGCATAGTAGATATAGTGCTGAGTTTGGAATGGGGAAGATCAAGTTCAAATCCACCTTCTGTCCCATACAAGCTTTGAGACTTTGGGCAAACCACTTAACCTCTTAGGGTTCCTGGCATTTCTAAGATCCCAAGTTATAATCCACATACTGATTGTCAGTAGTTGTGGAAGCATCCACACCACACTGGGAAATTCCCTATCCCTATAAAAATGATGAGATGTTCTATAACAGCCCTTTTTAGCAGCAGTGAAAACACAGGTATAGACTATAAAAGAATGAAACAGTATTTATAAAGTGTTTACTATGTCCTAGACTGTGTCTACTACTAGAGTTATTAATACAAATAATCAAGACAGTTCACATTCTAATAAAAATTTAATTCTAATTCATTTTTCCCTCCCCTGAGGCAACTAGGATTAAGTGACTTGCCCAGGGTCACAAAGCCAGTTAGTGTTAAGCGTCTGGGATCACATTTGAACTCAGATGCTCCTGACTTCAGGGCTGGTGTTCTCTCCACTTCGCCATCTGCCTGCCCCAAGGGAACTCAAGTTGAAGAAATGTTGGAATAAGAGCTGAATAGTGTGAAGATAGTCAGGAAATGGATACAGGAGACATAAATTGAAATCTTGCCTATCAGAATTTAGGAGTTCCAGGGACAGAAGTCTGACTTACAATAGGAGAAAATGGTAATATAGAGTGTAGATGATGACATAGTTGGAGATGACTAGGACTATAAAAATTAGTCATTTAGCATTGTTCTTGGATATTCTATTTTTGCCCAAAGATGAAGTTTGCTAGTTTCTTTCTCTTTGCATTTTCCTCTCATATTTTGTTCAATTGCTTGGTCAGTGATAGGGAAGAAAACACTGTTGTTGCTCAGTCATGTCCAACTCTTTGTGACTTTGTGGACCATATTGTCATAAGGTTTTCTTGGCAAAAATATTGGAATGATTTGTCATTTCCTTTTCTAGTGGATTAAAGCAAATTGAGAGTTAAGTGACTTGCCCAGGGTCGCACAGCTAGTGTCTAAGCAGGGTTTTTTTTTTTGTTGTTGTTGTTTTTTGGGGGGACAGGTTTTTTTTAAACTCATTTCTTCCTAACCCCAAACCCAATGCTCTGTCCACTGATGCAACACCCTTGTAGGCCTCATATGCAATGGAATAAATTATATTACTATAGAGTCAAAAGATGTAGGGGGCTGGAACTCTATATTTGAATCTAAGACAGCAGTGCATTTAAGGCTAATTACCTACTCAAGGTATGATAATGGTTCTATAAACATATGGTCATATGATAGCTCTCCTCATGATTGGCCCTTACTAAATGTGTTGTGATGAGGTAATCAGAGGCAAGGATTGGAAGGCTGAGGGAAAGGGTTAGAGTCTCTCTGACACAGCACGCTGAGGAGAGAGGGCTTCAGACTTCAGACTCCAAAGTCCAGGATTCATCTTTGGCAAGTTGTGTGGCAACTTGTCTGCCTCCTTCACTTCTCCTAAAGACCAATGACTTTGACTAATCCTGACTCTGACTGAACCTGAGGCCCTCCAGAGAGCTAGACTGGACATTATAAGAAGACATTGCTTTAAATGCATATATTGCTTACTACCTATGTGGTCTTGGGCAAATTATTTAACTTTTTTCAGGCCTCAGAAGCAGCCAGAAGTGTTTCATATGCAGGCACCCATATTTCATGTTTGAAAGGAGTGAAATGATGGGGATAGCATTTATTATGTAGGTTTTCTTGAAATGGAATTTTATTCTTTTATGTTGAATCTTTTCTTGTGATCTGCTGTATACATGGCAATTTTTTTCTCTTTTCTTTTTGTATTTGTTTAAAATAAATTTAAAAATTTCCCCCCCTCCCCCAAATGACAGGAAGGACAAGGAGGAATAAGGATAGTTAAAGACTGCAGCTGCATCCTAAAGTAGAAACTGATTTATCATTTCATGTGAACAATCTTGCACATCGGAGCATATCCCAAAGGGAGATGAAACTTAAGTTTGATAGTGTTACAGTGTACAATTTAAAATCTGGCAGATATCATAGACATTTCTTAAATAGTTGTATTAAAGAAGGTTACTTTAGAGAAACTTATAGTTACTTTCATATTGTTTCTTCCTTAATGTCTACTATAGGGTGACTCAAAACTTGGTTTCTATGTTTTTGGCAGCACTTATAATAAAGGCAGTAATATAGGTTAGTGGATTAGAAAATAATGACATTGCCACCTTCTTTTTAGCTCTGTCTGCTTGGAATATCAATCCAAAGAGGTTCTTCAAAGAAAAATAGACTTTAGATTCCACCTTTGACATAGCTTCTCTTGTACTTTTTATGGCAGAGTTCTCAGAAATTTTTTTCAGGGACACAGCCTGTGTCTAACAAATTAAGGGACAATGGGAATGATAAGGACTCCCTAACCATAAATATATTGAAATTTGGGATAAAGATGTGGATTTTGTTAGTAGGAAGAAGAGAGTCCAAAAGAAGGACTAAAAAGCTGTGGGCTCTAATTAGATAGGTGGCTTGTCTGTGGTTCTAAAAGAACTTAGCCCCTTAGGTTGTTACACAAGAGCTGATAGGTCTTCTTCCTTTATGGAATGCATGTTTATTTCAACAGCTGACTAAGTAAAAATCATTAGTTTTGTGGAACTTTTAGTCTCTGGATCCTTGGACCTCTTCTTACAGGGAAAAGATAGCATCTAACTTAGGAACTTTAGCAGAAAAGTAGTAGCAGACAGAGAAGAGCATAGGCATAGAAGGAATGCCTACCAGAGGAGCAGCAGAGATGTCATACCCATCATACCTGTGCACACTCAACAAGGAGCAGCTGAGTTATTCTACTAAAACAGGAAATATCAGCAGCCTTATGTGTCAGAAGCATGAGTTGCCTTTCCACATATGTGCCCTAAACACAAAGACTATCTATATGTGTAACCTCTCATTGATGTGCCCTGGTCACTTGTATTTCTGATACACATCTTTCTCATGTGTGACCACGATGACTGTTTAATCTTCTTGATTGTAATGCATGTTTGTTATATTATATGAGGAGAATATACCTCATATTTGAATGATAAATATCTTACTAGTTTTTTTTTATCCTATTTTATAAAATGCCTTTGCTTTTGAGCTAATCATATCTTCTGGCTCACCAATAAAAATAAAAAAATTGGTAGGGGCTCCCAAGCTTTGGTTTTGAGTAGATACAGAGTTAGAGCACTTTAAATATTGATACAGTTTTCTAAAATGTTTTCTTTGCATAATTTTTTTCAGGTTGTACACATACGTGAACAGGAGTATCCCTGATGTTATACTATTAGTACCCTACATTAAAAAAACAAACAAACAAATAACAAAAAAACAAAAAAACAAAACAAAAACAAAAACAAAAAACAACTGCCCAGAGTTTCTGTAAAGATCTCCATGGAAAACACTTAAGGAAAATCTTTAGAGAGGCATATTTTGCCACGATATAAGGAAAAACTTTCTAATTATAGCTGCTTAAAAGTGGAATTGGCTGTCTTGGACAAGTTTAAGATTTCCCACTCCTCAGAATTCTTTAGAGGAAAGATGGATGGCTGCTTGTGTACTATATTTTTAGAGAGCATTCCTGTTGGGGTGTGTATGTCTTAGTTTTTGTGGCTCCTACCAACTCTGAGATTCTGTGATTCTTATTTTGTGAATAATGTACAGAAAGTAAGCCTTCATGGTGCTTTATGCTCCATGTTGCAGCCATCTGTCTAAGAGAATTTAAAAGAGGGAAGAGGGAAAGGCAGGGAAGAGCTAATCCTGAGCATTACCCATTATAAACATGACCACTGTCAAGATAAGTCAAATTTAGAGTCTAGCCCTCTTGACAGCTGCTTCCTTTAAAGACTCTTTTCTCTTTCATTGTGACTGTCATTGGTTTTAAGGAATGTAACTGTCTGTAACTCAAGAAGGTGATGTGTCAGATGGGGGGTTGTTTAGAACTAGAGGTATTGGCAGAAAGGAAGACATTTTTAATGTACATTGTTAAAGTATAGGAATTAGCAGAAACTTTTGCTTTTCATAATTTTTCTCAAGCCTTCTTTTTCTCCTCCTCCCCAATCCAGCTGACACATACACTCATAATTAAATGTAAATCAAACAACCTCTTCTGATTTTTAACTCCACCCTGAATAAATCTTATTGTTAGTAATTTATTTTGTCTGGGAAATGAAAGTGATTAGAGCACAATTTTGTGGAATTTACTAGGAAGAAGGCAAACTCCTATGACAAAATCTCTACCAAATATCTTGTCTAGGAAGATAAACGATCCCTTTTCAATTCACATGGAATTCATATGCAATCTCTTGATACAAAAAATGAAGCTTAGCATAGTAAGAAGAAATCTTTTCCAGACTATTCACTAGATCTCTTGAAATAACATATAGAATCCCATAGTTATATGACGTAGAGAGTTTGTTTAATTTTCCCAAAAAAAAATTCAAATTAGATTTTACCAGAAGCACTGAAAAAAAAATTAAATCCTTAATTTTCCTTATCATTTTCCCAACTAATTCCCTACTTCCTATTTTTTTTTAGACCTCATGGGATGCCCCCTGGTGGCACAAAATAATTAAAATATAAACTTGTTTTGAAATTGTAAGAGGAGGTCAATAAGACATAGGAAGAATATCTTGTTGTTTCTCACCTGGGAAAGGTGGGAATATGGGGAAAAAAAGGTGTTTTCTGACTCTGAAAAAGAACCTCTGTCCCTCTACTCAGCAGGTTATTTTCTTCTTTTTTGTTCAGAAAACAGAAATTTTGATGGGCATAACTTCTACTTTCTTTAGAATTGTTTATTGATTAGGAGTAGAAGTAGAAAAAGCTAATTATAGAGCTGACTCAAGGATGAGAATCAATAGAATGAGAATGTCAAAAAAGAGGAGAATTGTGCCCAGAAATTCCACTGCTAGACATATACCCCAGGAAAATCAGTGACAGAAAAACCATTGAGATACTAAAATATACAAATAACAACCTTTGTAGTAGCAGGAACTGGAAACAAAGTAGACACCTGTCAATTAAGGATTGGCCAAACTTTGGTATATCAATGTCATGGGATATTACTACTGTTCTTTAACAATGAATATGATGACTACAGAGAAACATGGGAAGTTTCTATGAATCTATGGACTATGAAGTCAAGCAAAATCAGGAGATTGACACATACACTAATTATGACCATGTAATTAGAAAGAATAACAAGAGAAAAACTAGTGAAATTCAATCCTGAGAATTTGTTATGACTGAACCTAATCATTATAATGGAAGACATATAAGATACTTCCCCTCAGTTCTTTGTAGAGGTGGGAGACTATGGATGTAGGAAGTGCAAACATTGTTTTGGTTAGTTTTGTAGAACTGCTTCTCTGCCACCATCCCCACTTTCATTTAAAATTATCCTTCATAAAGGAATACCATCTTGTATGGGAACAAGGAAGGTATGCAGTAAAAAAAAAGTGTTATTTACATTAGTTCAATTTAAAAGTGTTCTTTTTAAAAATGGTTAGTAGCATTGATGAAAATAGTGCCCTGGGGTAAAGGCCAGGCAAAGAGATGAGTGAAATCAGAAAAAGATGGGAGAACAGAAACCAGATTCAGTAAACCCAAGGAATTAATACAAATAGAAAGGCAAGAGACTGTAGTTAAAGAAAGAAATTTTGGAGTTTACAATCTTTGACTTGAAACAGTTCTGAATGATGGTAACTAATAGCACCTATAGAATTTGTCTGAAGCATTCATTTGTCGCTTAATGTATAAAGTTATCCCTTTCACATCTTGACTTTCTCCATCAAGGTTTTAATATATGGCAGGTCAGATTAAACTTAAAGAAATTAAGTGGGAATTTGGGGGAGTTTTGCAGAAAACATGAAGTCCACCATATGGCACAGAAAAAGTTTAGAAATTCAGAAATGAATAAAATATAATATGTATGGTATTATACAATATCAGCATTTTTAAATCTTTTAATACCACAATAATTCAGGGTTATTTTCTGGTATGAAAATAAAGCCAACATTTCTTACTCATATTTTTCAGATGAAGGGAGTGGCATAATCCTAGCACAGAGATGTGTAAAAGATAACTGTAGTTTTATGTAGTAAGTACTCAAAGAATAAAGCAGGCTTAATATATTTAAGACCTTCAGTAAGCATAATATGCAATAGAAATAAACTGCAACCTTTCCCAGTAAGATCAGGAGTGAAACAAGGTTGCCCACTATCACCATTATTATTCAATATAGTACTAGAAACGCTAGCCTCGGCAATAAGAGCGGAGAAAGAGATTCAAGGAATTAGAGTAGGAAATGAGGAAATCAAACTATCACTCTTTGCAGATGACATGATGGTATACTTAGAGAACCCCAAAGACTCTGCTAAAAAGCTATTAGAAATAATTCAGAATTTTAGCAAAGTGGCAGGATACAAAATAAATCCACATAAATCCTCAGCATTCTTATATATCACCAACAAAATGCAGCAGCAAGAGATACAAAGAGAAATTCCATTCCAAACAAATGTTGAGAGTATAAAGTATTTGGGAATCCATCTACCAAAGAATAGTCAGGAATTATATGAGAAAAATTACAAAACACTTGCCACTAAAATAAAGTCAGATTTAAATAATTGGAAAGACATTCAGTGCTCTTGGATAGGCCGAGCAAATATAATAAAGATGACAATACTCCCCAAACTAATCTATTTATTTAATGCTATACCAATCAGACTCCCAAGAAACTATTTTAATGACCTAGAAAAAATAACAACAAAATTCATATGGAAGAATAAAAGGTCGAGAATTGCAAGGGAACTAATGAAAAAAAAGTCAATGGAAGGTGGTCTAAGTGTACCTGATCTAAAGCTATATTATATAGCAGCAGTAACCAAAACCATTTGGTATTGGCTAAGAAATAGAACGGTAGATCAGTGGAACAGATTAGATACAAAGGACAAAAAAGGGTACATCTATAGCAATCTAATCTTTGACAAACCCAAAGATACCAACATTAGGGACAAAAATCATTATTCGGAAGAAACTGTTGGGAAAACTGGAAATTAGTATGGCAGAAATTAGATATGGACCCACACTTAACACCATATACCAAGATAAGATCAAAATGGGTCCATGATTTAGGCATAAAGAATGAGATCATAAATAGATTAGAGGAACAGAAAATAGTCCACCTCTCAGACCTGTGGAGGAGGAAGGAATTTATGACCAGAGGAGAATTAGAGATCATTATTGATCACAAAATAGAAGATTTTGATTACATCAAACTAAAAAGTTTCTGTACAAACAATACTAATGCAAACAAGATTAGAAGGGAAGTAACAAATTGGGAAAATATTTTTAAAAACAAAGGTTCTGACAAAGGTCTCATTTTCAAAATATATAGAGAACTGACCCTGATTTATAGGAAACCAAAGCATTCTCCAATTGATAAATGGTCAAGGGATATGAACAGACAGTTCTCAGATGATGAAATTGAAACTATATCCACTCATATGAAAGAGTGTTCCAAATCACTACTGATCAGAGAAATGCAAATTAAGACAACTCTGAGATACCACTACACACCTGTCAGATTGGCTAAGATGACAGGAACAAATAAGGATGAATGTTGGAGGGGATGTGGGAAAACTGGGACACTGATACATTGTTGGTGGAGTTGTGAAAGAATCCAGCCATTCTGGAGAGCAATTTGGAACTATGCCCAAAAAGTTGTCAAACTGTGCATACCCTTTAACCCAGCATTGCTGTTATTGGGATTATATCCCAAAGAAATACTAAAGAGCGGAAAGGGACCTGTATATGCCAAAATGTTTGTGGCAGCTCTTTTTGTTGTAGCTAGAAACTGGAAGTTGAATGGATGTCCATCAATTGGAGAATGGTTGGGTAAATTATGGTATATGAAGGTTATGGAATATTATTGCTCTGTAAGAAATGACCAGCAGGAGGAATACAGAGAGGCTTGGAGAGACTTAAATCAACTATTGCTGAGTGAAATGAGCAGAACCAGAAGATCACTATACACTTCAACAACAATACTGTATGAGGATGTATTCTGATGGAAGTGGAAATCTTCAACATAAAGAAGATCCAACTCACTTCCAGTTGATCAATGATGGACAGAAATAACTATACCCAGAGAAGGAACACTGGGAAGTGAATGTAAATTGTGAGCACTACTGTCTATCTACCCAGGTTATTTATACCTTTGGAAGCTAATAATTAATGTGCAACAAGAAAATGGTATTTATACACATATATTGTATCTAGGTTATATTGTAACACATGTAAAGTGTATGGGATTGCCTGCCATCGGGGGGAGGGAGTGGAGGGAGGGAGGGGATAATTTGGAAAAATGAATAAAAAAATTTAAAAAAAAAAAAAAAAGAATAAAGCAGGCTTACATTTCGCTTCAAGATTCCAAAGGGTACATCTGAAGGGTCAGAACTGTCCCAGTTGCTTAAGGCTCAAGTTCCAGGATGATTTCCTTCCTCCACTGTTAGCCATCAATTATAGTCAATTACTATCAATGACTTTTTACAGAACATTTTCTTTATAGTCATAACAGAAAAATTAATAGATTTCCAAGGCACTTGTGTGTGGGGGAGTGGTCACCTCTACCTTGGTCTCTAAGAAGAATCCCTCAGAATTAGTAGTTCCTACATAGGTGAGTTACATCAATTTTATGTCTAAATGAAAACTAGCTGTAAAGTTTATAAGTACTGAATGCTACCTGGTGAACAATCTAGTCTAGTCTAGCCTCAATGGCTGTGATGCACAATGAAGAGAGTTTCCATACCAGTAATATCATTGAATCATTCATTTACTCATTCATTTAACAAATTCCCATTAAGTTGGGTATAAAAAGATAAATGGGACTTCCGGCCAAGATGGCGGCGTGGAGGCAGACAGCTGCTTGAGCTCTGTGTTTTCTCTCAGGACTTACTTCATGACAAGCCTCAGAGTTAATGCTTGACAGGAAAAGAAACCCACAAATAATCACCAACAGAAGACATCCTTGAAATTCACCAGAGAAGGTTTGTGTTTGCTCAGGAGAGGGTGAAACTGACTGGGCACAGACTGAGGGCAGGCAAGCCAGAGTGAGACAGGGAGCAAACACAGCTCAGACCAGAGAGGGGAGAGGTACAATCTCTTCTGTTTCTTCAAAAAGACTTTTACCCCAGTGTGGATATTCCGTCTTGGCAGCAAGCCAGGAGCAGAGAGGGTGTGAACGCAGGAGGTGAGCAATAAACCCCCGGAAAGCCAGCTTCTCTCAGAATCTGGCCATCCCACCCCACTTAGAGTGACCCAGTGCGTTCTCCCAGCCTCAGACCGCAGATGCAGCACAGCCATCGCTGTTCTGTTAGTACCTAGCCACTGTCTCCCTCAATCTGTAGAGGAAGCCCAGTAACACTATCCAACCCCATCCTCCCCACCCAGAAACAGACCAATTGTTTCTCTTGTCAATTTCTTTTCTTCAATTCCTGCTCTGACAAAATGAACAAAAAATTTAAAAGGGCTCTAACCATTGACAGCTTATGTATGGAGAGAGAGCAGACTTCAAATACTGAGGACACTAAAAGCAGATTGTCCACAGAGGAATCCCCTAAGGGGGATATGAGCTGCTCCTCAATACATAAGACTCTCGTAGAGAAAATCAAAAAGGCTCTCATAAGAGAGCTAGAAGAGAAATGGGAAAAGGAAAGGGAAGCTTGGCAAGAGAGTCTGGAGAAGTTATCCAGAGTGGATAAAGAGATCAAATCAATGAGAAACAAAATTAGTGAATTAGTAAAGGTAAAAAACTCCAAGGAAAACAGGATTAGTGAGCTGGAAAAAGAAAACAGCTCTCTAAAAAATAAAATGGATGAAATGGAAAAAAAATTCCATAGAAGAAAAAAACTCACTTAAAAACTCAATTAGACAATTACAAAAAGATATAAAAAAAGTGAGTGAAGAAAATACATCATTGAAAATTAGACTCAAACAAGTAGAAATGAATGACTCAAGGAGAAACCAAGAAGTAGTCAAGCAAAACCAGAAAAATGAAACAATTGAAAAGAATGTCAAGTACCTTATTGGAAAGACAACAGACCTGGAAAACAGATCCAGGAGAGACAATTTGAGAATAATCGGACTCCCTGAAAAATGTGAGGAAAAAAAGAGCCTGGACATTATTTTCAAAGAAATTGTCAAAGAGAACTGCCCAGACGTTTTGGAAACAGAGGGTAAAATAGACATTGAAAAAATTCATTGATCACCTACTGAAAGGGACCCTAAAATCAAAACGCCAAGAAATATAGTGGCCAAGTTCAAGAACCATCAGAGAAAGGAAAAAATACTGGAAGCTGCTAGAAAAAAAGCAATTCGGATATGGAGGAGCCACAATAAGAAAAACCCAGGATCTAGCAGCGTCCACATTAAAAGAAGGAAAGGCCTGGAACATGATATTCCAAAAGGCTAAGGAACTTGGTATGCAGCCAAGAATAACTTACCCAGCAAAAATGAGCATCCTTTTCCAGGGAAGAAGATGGATATTTAGTGAAATAAATGAATTCCATTTATTCTTGATGAAAAAACCAGATCTACACAAAATGTTTGATTTAAAAATACAGAACTCAAGAGATTTCTAAAAATGTAAAAATAAATCTTGAGAACTATATTTCTGCCATAAAGATATGTAAAGAACACATATATAATTTCCCCTAGAAACTAGAGGTAGAAAGGAAATTATATCATAAAAAAAGGTAAAGTAGTAGTACTACATCTCATGAATAGGCAAAGGTAACCTATTATATCTGAGAGAAAGAAAGGAGTGATGTGAACATAGTGTGTATCAATAGACATATTCAATCTATGGTGAAACTTCTTCCACTTCATTGAAAAGTGAGAGGGAAGGAGTAAGCTAAGGGGAAGGGAAAACAGAAATTGTGAGGAAAAGGGGTAAAATAGGAAAAGGAAATTTAAGGTGGGGGAGGGATACTAAAAAAGGAGGGCTGTGAAAAGCAAGTGGTCACAAGTTTAATACTGGGTAGGGGGTAAGAGGGAAGGAAAGGGGAAAGGCATAAGCAGGGGTTAATAGGATGGCAAGCAATATAGAATTAGTCATTCTAAGCATAAAGATGAATGGGGTAAACTCCCTCATAAAGAGGAAGTAGTTAGCTGATTGGATTAAAGTCAGAATCCTATATATGTTGTTTACAGGAAACACACCTGAAACAGGGTGATACATTCAAACTAAAAGTAAAAGGGTGGAGCAGAATCTACTATGCTTCAGGTAAAGCCAAAAAAAAAAAAAAAACTGGGGTAGCCATCCTCATCTCAGATCAAACAAAAACAAAAATTGATCTAACTAAAAGAGATAAGGAAGGGCATTATATCCTGCTAAAGTGTAGCATCAATAATGAAGCAGTATCAATATTAAACATATATGCACCAAGTGGTGCAGCATCTAAATTCTTAAAAGAGAAATTAAGAGAGCTACAAGAAGAAATAGACAGCAAAACTATAATAGTGGAATAACTCAACCTTGCACTCTCAGAATTAGATAAATCAAACCACAGAATAAATAAGAAAGACATCAAAGAGGTAAATAGAATACTAGAAAAGTTTGATATGATAGATCTTTGGCGAAAGCTATATGGAGAAAGAAAGAAGTATACTTTCTTCTCAGCAGTTCATGGAACCTATACAAAAACTGATCATAGACTAGGGCATAAAAATGTCAAAATAAAATGCAGTAAGGCAGAAATAGTAAATGCATCCTTTTCAGACCACAATGCAATCAAAATTACATTTAATAAAAAGCCAGGGGAAAATAGACCAAAAAAAAATCGGAAACTAAATAATCTTATACTAAAGAATGATTGGTTAAAAGAGCAAAACATAGACATAATTAACAACTTCACCCAAGAAAATGACAATAATGAGACATCATACCAAAATGTGTGGGATACAGCCAATGCAGTAATAAGGGGAAGTTTTATATCTCTACAGGCCTATTTGCATAAAATAGAGAAAGAGAGGGTCAACGAATTGGGCTTACAAGTAAAATTGCTAGAAAAGGAACAAATTAAAACCACCCAGACAAACACGAAACTTGAAATTCTAATAATAAAAGGTGAGATTAATAAAATTGAAAGGAAAAAAACTATTGAATTAATTAATAAAACTAAGAGTTGGTTCCATGAAAAAACCAACAAAATAGATAAACCCTTAGTAAACCTGATTAAAAAAAGGAAAGAGAAAAAGCAAATTGTTAGTCTTGAAAATGAAAAGGGAGAACTCACCACTAATGAAGAAGAAATTAGAACGATAGTTAGGAGCTACTTTGCTCAACTTTATGCCAATAAATGAAATGGAAGAATACCTTCAAAAATATAGCTTGCCCAGATTAACAGAGGAAGAAGTAAGTAGTCTAAATAGTCCCATCTCAGAAAAAGAAATAGAACAATCTATTAACTCCCTAAGAAAAAATCCCCAGGACCAGATGGATTTACATGTGAATTCTACCAAACATTTAAAGAACAACTAACTCCAATGCTATATAAACTATTTGAAAAAATAGGGATTGAAGGAGTCCTACCAAATTCCTTTTATGACACAGACATGGTACTGATACCTAAACCAGGTAGATTGAAAACTGAGAAAGAAAATTATAGACCAATCTCCTTAATGAATATTGATGCTAAAATCTTAAACAAGATATTAGCAAAAAGACTTCAGAAAATCATCCCCAGGATAATACACTATAATCAAGTAGGATTTAATCCAGGAATGCAGTGCTGGTTTAATATTAGGAAAACTATTAATATAATTGACCATATTAATAATCAAATTAATAAAAACCATATGATCATCTCAATAGATGCAGAAAAAGCATTTGATAAAATCCAACATCCATTCCTACTAAAAACGCTTGAGAGTATAGGAAATAAATGGACTATTCCTTAAAATAATAAGGAGCATATATTTAAAACCGTCAGTAAACATCATATGTAATGGCGATAAACTGGAACCTTTCCCTGTAAGATCAGGAGTGAAACAAGGTTGCCCACTATCACCATTACTATTCAATATAGTACTAGAAACGCTAGCCTTGGCAATAAGAGCCGAGAAAGAGATTCAAGGAATTAGAGTAGGAAATGAGGAAATCAAACTATCATTCTTTGTAGATGACATGATGGTATACTTAGAGAACCCCAAAGACTCTGCTAAAAAGTTATTAGAAATAATTCAGAACTTTAGCAAAGTTGCAGGATACAAAATAAACCCACATAAATCCTCAGCATTTTTATACATTACCAACATAATCCAACAGCAAGAGATACAAAGAGAAACTCCATTCAAAATAACAGTCGATAGTATAAAATATTTGGGAATATATCTACCAAAGGAAAGTCAGGAATTATATGAGCAAAATTACAAAACACTTGCCACAAAAATAAAGTCAGATTTAAATAATTGGGAAGACATTCAGTGCTCTTGGATAGGCCAAGCGAATATAATTAAGATGGCAATACTCCCTAAACTAATCTATTTATTTAGTGCTATACCAATTAGACTCCCAAGAAACTATTTTAATGACCTAGAAAAAAACAACAGAATTCATATGGAACAACAAAAGGTCGAGAATTTCAAGGGAAGTAATGAAAAAAAAATTAAATGATCTAGAACTATATTATAAAGCAACAGTCACCAAAACAATTTGGTATTGGCTAAGAAATAGACTAGTTGATCAGTTTAATAGGTTAGGTTCATAGGGTAAGATAGTGAATAAAAATAGCAATCTAGTGTTTGACAAACCCAAAGATTCCAACTTTTGGGGTAAGAATTCATTATTTGACAAAAACTGCTGGGAAAACTGGAAATTAGTGTGGCAGAAACTAGGAATGGACCCACACTTAACACCACATACTAAGATAAGATCAAAATAGGCCCAAGATTTAGGCATAAAGAACGAAATCATAAATAAATTAGAGGAAGATAGGATAGTTTACCTCTCAGACTTGTGGGGGAGGAAGGAGTTTGTGTCCAAAGGAGAACTAGAGACCTTTATTGATCACAAAATAGAAAATTTTGATTACACCAAATTAAAAAGTTTCTGCACAAACAAAACTAATGCAAACAAGATTAGAAGGGAAGTAACAAATTGGGAAAACATTTTTACAGGTAAAAGTTCTGATAAAGGCCTCATCTCCAAAATATACAGAGAATTGACTTTAATTTATAAGAAATCAAGCCATTCTCCAATTGATGAATGGTCAAAGGATATGAACAGACAATTTTCAGATGAAGAAATTGAAACTATTTCCACTCATATGAAAGGGTGTTCCAAATCACTATTGATCAGAGAAATGCAAATTAAGACAACTCTGAGATATCATTACACACCTGTCAGATTGGCTAAGATGACAGGAACAAATAATGATGAATGTTGGAGGGGCTGTGGGAAAACTGGAACACTGATGCATTGTTGGTGGAGTTGTGAAAGAATCCAACCATTCTGGAGAGCAATCTGGAATTATGCCCAAAAAGTTATCAAAATGTTCATACCCTTTGACCCAGCAGTGCTACTCCTGGGCTTATATCCCAAGGAAATACTAAAGAAGGGAAAGGGACCTGTATGTGCCAAAATGTTTGTGGCAGCCCTTTTTGTAGTGGCTAGAAACTGGAAAATGAACGGATGCCCATCAATTGAATAATGGTTGGGTAAATTATGGTATATGAATATTATGGAATATTATTGTTCTGTAAGAAATGACCAACAGGAGAAATACAGAGAGGCTTGGAGAGACTTACACCAACTGATGCTAAGTGAAACGAGCAGAACCAGAAGATCATTATACACTTCAACAATGATACTGTATGAGGCTGTATTCTGATGGAAGTGGATATCTTCAAAATAGGGAAGAGCTAATCCCATTCCAATTGATCAATGATGGATAGAATCAGCTACATCCAGAAAAGGAACACTGGGAAATGAGTGTAAACTGTGAGCATTAGTATTATTTTTTTGTTTTTGTTTTTCTTCCCAGATTATTTTTATCTTCTGAATCCAAATCTTCCTTTGCAACAATAACAACAACAAAATTCAGTTCTGCACATATATATTGTACCTAGGATATACCATAAGATATTTAATATGTATGGGAATGCCTGCCATCTAGGGGAGGGGGTGGAGGGAAAGAGGGGAAAAATTCGGAACAGAAGGGAGTACAATGGATAATGTTGTAAGAAAAATCACCTATGCTTATGTAGTGTCAAAAAAAAGTTATAATTATAAAAATTCATCAAAAAATTGGAAGAAAAAAAAATAAATGTATGGTCAAGGAGCATACAAATAAATGGAAGAGAAATAATTGTAACTTAAGGGATAATGAGACACAAACAACAAAGTGCCATAAAGAACCTAAAGAAGTGTACAGAAATGTGAAACACACATTTGATTACATGATGCTTATAATGCTCTCAAATAAGAATGGAATTGAATTAAAATGCAACTGGAAAGTATTTAACAAAATAAATTAAATACAATAAAGCATGGATGCTATTATTATTTTTAATAATTTTTTTATTTTACAAATGCATGCAGATAGTTTTCAACATTCATTTTTGCAAAATCTTGTGATCGAAATTTTTATCCCTTTCTTCTCCTTCTCCTCAGTACAGCAAGCAATCCAATATAGGTTAAATATGTATAATTCTTCTAAATAGATTTCCGTATCTATCATGCTTTGCAAAAATAATCAGATCAAAGGGAAAAAAAACAAGAAAGAAAAAAAAAACTAAGCAAACAAACAACAACAAAAAGGTGAAAAAGATATCCTTTGATGTACATTCAGTCTCTATAATTCTCTCTCCGAATATAGATGGTACTTTCCATCTTAAATTTATTTGAATTGCCTTGAATCAGTTCATTGCTGAAAAGAACTGAAAAGATCATAGTTGGTCATCACATAATTTTGCTATTGCTTTGTACAGTGTTCTCTTGGTTCTGCATCAATTCATGTAAATCTTTCTAGGCTTTTCTGAAATCAGCTTACAAATATGTATAATTCTTCTAAATAGATTTCCGTATCTATCATGCTTTGCAAAAATAATCAGATCAAAGGGAAAAAAAACAAGAAAGAAAAAAAAAACTAAGCAAACAAACAACAACAAAAAGGTGAAAAAGATATTCTTTGATGTACATTCAGTCTCTATAATTCTCTCTCCGAATATAGATGGTACTTTCCATCTTAAATTTATTTGAATTGCCTTGAATCAGTTCATTGCTGAAAAGAACTGAAAAGATCATAGTTGGTCATCACATAATTTTGCTATTGCTTTATACAGTGTTCTCTTGGTTCTGCATCAATTCATGTAAATCTTTCTAGGCTTTTCTGAAATCAGCTTACACATATATTATAGAACAATAACATTCATAGATGCTATTATACTTAAAAACTAAATTGATATGCATCTTGCAAGGATCTTTCTATACAGATTAGTGGCATCCATTTTTATTTGATGCTTTATCCACTGTGCATCTAGCTACTAATTTTAGGTTGGGCCCCAAAATAAAAAGAAATACTAAAAAATCTTCATTGTTTTATTTCTATCAACCCACTAGTTCTGTATAACAAGCTGGAGTGTTATGTTCATATGTGGTCATAGAGTTAGTTCTCCTTTTCCAAAAAATCATTTTTTTCTTTATTCTGAACTTAACAAAACACCAAATAAGAAAGCATTTTAATATATAAAGTAGAACAGAACCAGAACATTGTATAGAAAAGTCAATTTTTTATATATAGTTTATTTTTCCTTTTATATTCATATACTTGATGTTGCTTTCAAAACTTTCCTGCTTATCTGTGCTTTCTTCTCTTCTCTTCCCATCTTTTAAATGCTTAAATAACTCTCTTCATTGGCAGTGTTTAAAAATATATGTCTCTGCACCTTTGGTCCATCATCTTTCTGTCTGGAGGTGGGTAGCTTTTCCCTTCACTGGTCCTCTAGAATTATTGTTGGTTAGTATAGGGTTCTTAAATATTTTAAAGTTATTTTTCTTTACAATGACATTGATATTCAATAAATTGTTTACTGGAATCTATTTCACT
Source organism: Sminthopsis crassicaudata (assembly GCF_048593235.1). Classification (NCBI taxonomy): domain Eukaryota; kingdom Metazoa; phylum Chordata; class Mammalia; order Dasyuromorphia; family Dasyuridae; genus Sminthopsis; species Sminthopsis crassicaudata. The sequence continues at coordinate 124,675,001 of NC_133619.1, read as the reverse complement.
GTTATTAGTTCATATGAGTTTTTCAGGGTTCTCTATACCTGTCTCTTTTATCATTTATTATGGCAAAATTATAGTCTTGTATTCACATACCATAACTTGTTTAGTCATTGCTCAATTGATGGGCTACAAAATACATTTTCATAACATTTTCATATTGGGAGACAGAGATCATAAACGACCAAAAAAATTAAATGAATGTGGAAGGAATGCTCTTTGGTACCTTGAGTATATAAATGAGTATATAATAATAATAAAATGAGTATATAAATGCTTTGGTGCCTTGAGTATATAAAGATTACTTTATTATTTTCTAAATCCAATAGACTGACATTTATAAATGTTTGAGTATATTTCAGTTTTTCAGGGTCACATATTTCTTAGTTTAGAGATATATCAAATGCTATTAAAATGCATTGTGGGAACTCTCCTATTTTGTCAGCAGAAGAAATCCTTCAAAAAGCCAATAAAAACATGGAATTAAAAAAAAAAAAACAGGGTTAAGAAGATTGCTCAAAATGTATTCTTAATTAAATATTTCTCTAAAATTAAAGTGTTTAAGACAATTCCAATAGATTTGGGATGGAAAATGCACATCCAGAGAAAGTACTATGGAGACTGAATATGGATCAAAGCATATGTTTACTGTTGGTCTAGACATAGACACACAAGCATATTTCACAAGCTACAATAATTATCGCTATCCCAACCAGCATTAAAGTTTTTAGCTGACTAGCCACACTTCACAGAGGAAATATTAAATGGTATTTTGATTTTTTGTGTGTATTTCTTTGCTTTTTTTCTTTTTCTGGTTTTTTTCCTTTGCATCTGATTTTCTTGCACATGACAAATATGGACATATATTTAAAAGTATTGTACATGGGTAATTTTTATTGGATTGCTCGATGTTTTAGGGATAAGAGAGGTAAGGGGGAGAGGGAGAAAAACCTGAAACACAAAATCTTCCCAAAAATGAATGCTGAAAATTATCTTTACATGTATTTGAATAAATAAAATATTGAGAAAAAAGATAAAATTAAGACATTTTTCCCTTATGCTTTTGGCTATAGTCTCTAAGGTATTTCCTGTCAAATGTGAGCCCTTAATAAAGTTACCCCATGGTTCAACATCTACTCAGAACCACAGCTCACAAACTCTCAACTAGTGTATTTAGTTATTTAGTCAAACTACATAGCATAATGTATGCATTTGCAATACGTATGACCAGATAGAGCCCATGGAAAGCAAACTTGGAAAACATATTTGGCAAAAGAATATGTGTTAAGGAGTACATTTCAGGAATTTATAGTTAGTTCACAACTTGCACCTCTGATTCTAACACTAAGAGTATTCTCTACTGATGGCATTATGTTGCTCTCTTTTGCTAACCTAAGTTTGTCTTTTCTATTGAATTTATTTTCTCTGATAAATTCTGACTTTCACATTTATTTTCTTTGATAAATTCTAACTTTTACTTTCTGTTGGGTCAAGTTGCATCTGGTGGATATTTGTACAATTCTCATAGTAGCTTAAAGTCTCTGTTACCAATATCTGGACTTAAACTCTTTAGTCACCTGTTGGCAATCTCAGGATTTACCTGCTAAAGAGAAACACCTAGAAAGCCTCTTTTTGATAATGTCAGTTAGAAAACCGTTTAGTTATGTCAATGATCTGCCCTACTAGATACTGGAAAATAAATGGATGCCCATCAATTGGAGAATGGTTGGATAAATTATGGTATATGAATGTTATGGAATATTATTGTTCTGTAAGAAATGACCAACAGGAGGAATACAGAGAGGCTTGGAGAGACTTACATCAACTGATGCTGAGTGAAACAAGCAGAACTAGGAGATCATTATACACTTCAACAATGATACTGTATGAGGATGTATTCTAATGAAAGTGGATAACTTCAACATAGTGAAGAGCTAATCCAATTCCAATTGATCAATGATGGACAGAATCAGCTACACCCAGAAAAGGAACACTGGGAAATGAGTGTAAACTGTGAGCATTGGTTTTTTTTTTTTTTTGTTTGTTTGTTTTGTTTTGTTTCTCTTCCCAGATTATTTTTACCTTCCAAATACAATCCTTCCTTTGCAACAACAACAACAACAAAATTTGGTTCTGCACATATATATTGTACCTAGGATATACTATAAGATATTTAATATGTATGGGAATGCCTGCCATCTAAGGGAGGGTGTGGAGGGAAGGTGGGGAAAAATTCGGAACAGAAGGGTACAATGGATAATGTTGTTAAAAAAAAATGTTATAATTATAAAAATTAATAAAAAATAATATATATATATGTATATATATATATATACATATATATAAAATGTTCTTCCCTACATGTAAAGGGAACTGAACAAAATCAAAGCAGTGTGCCTCTAGCCTAAGGTTAAATATACCTGTGTGTGTGCATGTGTAAGCACACATTTGTATTGTGCCAGATAATTATCTGGCTAAGTGTTGAAATTGCCTTATAATTCCTGCTTATGCCTTTATGGGGAAATATTATTCTCAATTTTTGGAAGTTTTAAACATAAAATTCTGTACAAATTGCATGGAGGCTGAAGCTAAAAGTATTACTTCATTCCCATAATTTTCTTTGTTGTTCAATTTTTTAAAGTCATGTTTGATTCTCCATGCCCCCATTTGGGGTTTTCTTGACAAAGATATTAGAGCTGTTTGCCATTTCCTTAAATAACTCATTTTTATAATAAGGAAACTGAGGCAAGAATGGCTAAATCATTGATCTAAGATCACATAGCTAGTAAGTATCTGAAGCTAGATTTGAACTCTAGGGGAGGAGTTCTATTCACTGTATTACTCAGTAGTGCTCCTTTGAGATTTGCCATTTTTAATGACTTCCTTTACTCCTTCACATTTGTACTTCAATTCTGCTTTAACATATATTTTGGAAGTGTGAATTTGTTACAGTGCAATTGATATATTAGGAAATATTTTAAGCATAATGTAAATTTGGAGTTTGTGAGTGATTTCTTCTATAAAAAATTATTAATTTATGATATAATGAATACCAACTAATTATGTTATATATGATATATTACATAACATAAATATATGCATACAAAATATAATATCTAATATATAAATATAATACCCATAAATACATATTACAATACATTATAATTAATAATTATTTATTATTAATTTCTTCTATAAGAATTTAAAATCTACAATATTTCTGAATGATTTCTTCTACACAGAACAAGTGGGAATGCTGAAAACTTCACCATTTCTCAGTAACTCAGAAGTCATGGTTTTTTCCTATGTCCACAACCATAAGTAAACTTCAGGTCTTTACCAAGGTAAACTATCATATTTAATGTATATCTTCTGGTGTAGTAATAGGAGGGGCAGAAAACACTGCTTTATACCACCTTCTTTTCCCTTCATAGGCTATGGTGGGAGGAGGGGGTAATTATGAACTTCCCAACTTGCTCATGTAGCTCAAGGTTCCAGCATCGCAATTGCTAAGGCTGACTCTGCCTCTAATTATAGTATTGATGCATTTTTAAGTCACTGAACATGTTATCATTTGTTGTGTTCTTATCATTTTTAAAATGTGTCATTGACAGGTTTTTTTAAGCATCGTGTCCCTAACCCCATTTCCCCCACAAATTCTGTGATTTTCATGCAATGATTTTGCTTAGCAAGGCATTTTGGGGAATTGCCTATCACAGCAGTATTGTTTGTTCTGGCTTTTCCCTTTATTGATACTTGCACAGCACTGTATTTATACCTAATTCTCTTAGGAATATATTGCATATTATTTTATACTACGGTTATTTGTATTTATGGTATGTTGATCTCTCTTCCACAAGGACAGTTCTGATTCCTTAATTAATCTATGCACCTCATTCAGAGGCTAGTATAGTGAATTTAAGATTTAAGAATTTTTTATTGATGGGGCACTAATACATTGTTGTTGGAGGTGTGTAATGATTCAATTCTTCTGGGGAACAATTTACAACTATGCCTAAAAGGCTATAAAACTGTGTATACCCTTTAATCCGGCACTGTTATTACTGCATCTATATCTAAAGAGATCATAAAAGATGGAAAAGCACGCACATGTGCAAAAATATTTATAGCAAGTTTTTTTTTTTTTTTTTTGGTAGTGGCAAGGAGTTGAAAATAAAGTGTGTACTCTTTAGTTGGGGGATGTCTGAATAAGTTACAATATGTGAATGTAATGGAATTTTATTGTACTTTAAGAAATGATGAGCAGGCTGATTTCAGAAAAGCTTGGAAAGATTTACATGACTTGATGCTAAATGAAGTGAGCAGAACCAGAAGAATATTGTACACAGTGGCAGCAATATTAAGTGATGATCAGCTGTGATGGACCTTCTTTCTTTCTTCCTCCCTTCCTCCCTTCCTCCCTCTCTTCCCTCCTTCTTTCTTTCCTCCCCCTTCCCTTTTCTCCCCTCTTTCCTCCCTTCCTTTCTTCCTTCCTTAATTTATTTCTTAAATAGATCTGGATTTTTCGCAAATCTTCTCAACAAGATGGTAATTCAAGACAACTCCAATATACTTGAAATGGAATATGCCATCCATACCCAGAGAGGTAATTATGGAAACTTAATGCAGATTGAAGCACAGTATTTTCACCTTTTTTTTTCTTCCTAATTTTTTTTTGTTCTCTTTTGCTATAATTTTTCCTGCACAATATGACAAATATAGAAATGTGTTTAAAAGGATTGCACATGTTTAACTTATATCAGATTTCTTCTTGTCTTAGGAATGGGAGAGGTAAGGGAGGGAGGAAGAAAAATCTGGAACATAAAATCTTAGAAAAATGAATATTGAAAAATATATATGCGTTTGAAAAAATAAAACACTAATGAGAAAAGAATTTTTTGTTGAAATGAATTGGAACAAAACTTGATTTATGATATGGTTGATTAAAATATATAGATTGTATTACAAATATGCTACATTTAAGAAATTCTGATATATGAAAATCTATATTTATAAAAATGTAATGTGTTATTAAAACTGGGGAGGGGGGATGACAGTAGTTTCACTTAAAAAAATCCAGTGTAGTACTTTAAATGATGAATTACCATAGGGCATTTAAATTATAATATGGTTTCCCCTCTCTTTTTAACTTCTCATAAAATTATCCTTGTAAAACTCTGGTCTTTTCCATTACAGTTAGCCATTCCTGTTCATGTGCAGGATCCTAAAACTTCTGGATGGGGAATGGATGAGAAAAATGAAGGAAGAGGGAAATCATCACATATGCCTTCTGTCTTTAGCTATTAAGGGGGAAAAAAGGCAGATTTAGAGCAGTGCCTGCTACATTCTTATCAGTATTGTGAAGCTATGAGGGGAATCTGTGTTTAAAATTCCAAGTAAGATCATTTTAGGAAAAAAGGAAACTACTTATCTTTTCATGTCAAAGATGAGTCCCTTTGAACTTTGGGAAGTGATTAGTCCTAAAATATCTGTTAGAATTATAAGACCATCCAAGGCATAGATTTAATTTTAAATT